>NC_064854.1:56699035-56767340 GCF_024139225.1 Suncus etruscus | reverse complement strand
CGGAATGCTACAATAGTGTTAAAATGATGTTAACATGTTCTATTAATGGGCCAGAGTGGCGGTACAGTGGATAGGCGTTTACCTTGCACAAGCTGACCCAGGACAAACGTAGGTTCGATCCCCAGCATTTCATATGGTCCCCCAAGCCAGAAGTGATCTCTGAGTGCAGAGCCATGAGTAACCCCTGAGCACCACCATGTGTGGCCCCCCAAAACAAAAAATATATATTCTATTATAATATAGGATAAATATTGTACACTTAATAAATATATAAATATGGGCCCGGAGAGATATCACAGCGGTGTTTGCCTTGCAAGCAGCCGATCCAGGACCAAAGGTGGTTGGTTCGAATCCCGGTGTCCCATATGGTCCCCCGTGCCTAGCAGGAGCTATTTCTGAGCAGACAGCCAGGAGTAACCCCTGAGCACCGCCGGGTGTGGCCCAAAAACCAAAATAAATAAATAAATAAATAAATATATAAATATGATAAAGTATTTTTACATCTTATAAAATGCCTTTTTCTTTTTCTTCTTCTCCTATCCTCGCATCCTTGCATGAAACTTTCCCTAACTATCCTTTTCAATGGTCTCTGCAAATGTCCTTCTGTCTGAATCCAACCCACAGCGGCTTTAGTTTCCTCAAATTCTTTTTAGACTTCTTTTATTTATTTGGTTTTAATTACTTTGTTAAAGCACCATGGTTTGCAACATTGTTCATAACAGTTTTTTTTTTTTTTCCACAGTGACAAAGTTGTTTGTGATTGACTTTCAGGCCTACAATTTCCAACTCCCTTTCCCAGTGCACATTTCCCACCATCAATGGCCCCAGTTTCATTTCTGCCCTCTTCCCTGCCTGTCTCTCTCTCTCTCCTCTCTCTCCTTTCTCTCTCTTTCTCTCTCTTTCTCTCTCTCTCTTTCTCCCCTCTCCCCTCTCTCCCCTCTCTCCTCTCTCTCTTTTCTCTGTCTTCTCTCTCCTCTCTCTCTCCCCTCTCTATCTCCTCTCTCTCTCTCTTCTCTTTCTCCTCTCTCTCCTTTCTCTCCCTCTTTCTCTCTCTCTCATATTTCAGGACCCAGTTCTTGTCAAGAGTGATCATTCCCAACTCTCATTATCTACCCCTCTTTTAATTCAGCTGTCCCACACCCTCCAATCAGAGGGAGCACTTGTTTTGTATTTTGTTTTTGTTTTGTGTTTTAGGGAATTACCATTTGGGCCTTCAGTTGTCAATACCGGATTATCTCTCGTGACAGTTCCGTGGCATCTGTGAAAACATCTTCTCAGCTGCAGTCACCATTTCTCTCCCTAGGGGACCCCAGTCTCTGCTACGTGCATGAGGGAGACGGACTGTGTGAACCCTTTGAGAGAGACTCTAGCTTCCTGGACTGTGGTCTCCGAACCCCTTTGGGCTATCTGGATCAGTGGTCAGTCCACGCTGAGTCTTCTCACGAAGGTTTGGACTGCCCTGTTTCCCTAGTGACTGGAGAACCCATTTCCCTGGTGAGTTACACCAAGAAAATGGCTCAGGGCAACATCACTTTCTTGCTGAGCTTAAGGGGGGGTCCTCCTGCTTCTGTTCCCCAACTATTTGGGGAGGAGGAGCCACACCGGGTAATGCTCAGGGTTACTCTAGTTCTGTGCTCAAGAATCACTCCTGGGGCCGGCGAGGTGGTGCTAGAGGTAAGGTGTCTACCTTGCAAGCGCTAGCCAAGAAAAGGACCACGGTTCGATCCCCTGGCGTCCCATATGGCCCCCCCAAGCCAGGGGCAATTTCTGAGCTCTAGCCAGGAATAACCCCTGAGCATCAAACGGGTGTGGCCCCCCCCAAAAAAAAACCTTAAAAAAAAAAAAAGAATCACTCCTGGTGGTGTTTGAGGACACTATGAGATACCAGGGATGGAACTCAGCGTGGCTACATGCCAGGCAAACACCCTCCCTGCTGTGCTATCACTCCAGCCCCACTTGCCCAACATTATTTTATGTCTCTCTGGTCCAAGGGGAACAAGTACAGACCAGAAGGATGTTAGTTAAGCTGAAGGAGATTCTAGACCTTTCTGGAGGGCTTGCAGTGGGCATTTAGCCAGCAACATTAGTGTAAAAATTTCTATGCAGGTCCAGTCAGTCTTCGCCACTCTCCACATTTCTTTCTCATTCTAAATTGCCTTTCAGAGTTGCAAGCCATACCACGCTGATTTACCCAAGCGCCTGCCCCTGACAAGCTGGTTCCCTTGTGCTGCCAGTGGGAATGGATCTCAAGATAGAGGCAGCTTGAACAGACAGCAAGAGACACAGCTCAAAGTAAGGGGTGTCCATGTAGAGGTATAGGGGCTGTGGGTAGAGGGGTACAGGAGCACTGCTGTCTGTGGAATCAGGTGTTGCTCTGGCTATGAGCTAAGGGGCTGCCAGAAATGTTTGTGCTTAGTACCTACTTCTTGCTCCAAGTGACACAGGAGAAACCATTCTTATCTGTAGAAAGAAGAGCCTCCACTTTATTGGCAGTTTATGCATAAACCTGAGAAAGAAGAGTCCATTTTTCACAAATCCACCTAATAGCACATTAAATGTGAAGAGATTATCTATGCACATAAATAGGAAGGGAATATGCTGGTTTGTTGGGGGAAAAATAGCATTTTCAGAAGACTGCTGAAATTCTAACTCTTTTTTGGGAAGAGGGAAACCAAACCTGGCAGAGATCAGGTCTCATCCTGGCTCTGTGCTCAGGGATTACTGCTAGAGGTGTTCAGGGAATCCTATAAGATGCCAGAAATTGAACCAGGGTCAGCCATGTGCAAAACAGGCACTTTCTTCACTTCACCATTTTCTCTAGCCCCAAGAGCACTTGTTTTGTTTTGTTTTGTTTTGGCCACACCCAGCGGCTCTCAGGGGTTACTCCTGGCTCTGTGCTCAGAAATTACTCCTGGCTTGGGAGACCATATGGGATGCTGAGGATAGAACCTGCATTCGTCCTGTGTCAGCCACTTGCAAGTCAAACGCCCTACCGATGAAGTGCACATTTTTTAATTATTTTATTACTAGAGGATTTTGATGTTGTTGTTATTGCTTTGAGGTCACACCCATCGATGCTCAGGGCTGCTCCTGGCTCTGCATTTATAGATCGCTCCTGGTGGTGCTCAGGAGACCCTGTGGGGTGCCAGGAATCAAAACCCAGCTTGGCTACATACAAGACAAGTGCCCTCCTCACTATTCAATTGCTTCGGCCTCCTCGAAGATTTTTATTTCTTCCTCCCCGACATTTTATTAGCAACCACATTAAAGGCAACATTTTCTTTATCCACTAAGAAATGAAGTACCTCTCCATAGAAGAAATAAACACACTCTATTATTAGCTGGTCTAAAAGTCAATTCCACTCCATTCTTCCTTTTAATTTTATTTCTATGCAGAAGTATCTAAGACACTTCCTTCTATTCCTCATTTCTTGTGGAAATTTGTTGTTCTTTGTCCTTTGCTCTTCTTTTCTTTTTATTTCTTACTTTGCATTCTTCTATCATTTTTAGATTTGGGTTGCAAAAGGAAATGAATCCACAAAAAATTGAGCAATATTTTTTAGTGTCGGTTCTATACTCTGTTTGACGTCTACTTTTACTAGAAGAAAATGCTTATTAATTTGAGACCCAGATGTAAATACCATGGTTTGCTCTTTCATCCTTTTTCTATTTCTGCATTATCTGGAAATCCTTTTAGTTCTTTTTTTTTATTATCAGTCAGATAAGACTCAATAAGAAAGAAATGACCACAACCAATCAAAGAACTGCCCAAAATACATTATTGAGCCCAAAAGGAAAAACACACATATATGTATATTATATATGTAAAGCTCACATGTAGGAAGAATATATATAAATAATATCCGTATATATAAAACTCACATGTAGGAGGTATATATAAATAATATATGCATATTCAAACTTCAGGGCGCTTTGACTTAATTCATTGGTGGTGAGTGATATTCGAACAATACTCCTTACTTGAATTTCAAATCAACTCATGAAAAGAAAAAAGTTCTTTGGAGGAGATTCAGAAATGGGAATAAAACATGTCTTTAGCAGAGAAACAAGAGTACAAGCCTCATGTCTGACTCCTGTTTCTCAGCTCAGGGGTTATTCCTGGCAGTGCTCATAGGACCATATGGGATGCCGAGGATCGAACCCAGGTTGGTGGCATGCATCACCCTGCCTGAGTGACATATAATTATGCTTGAGCATCAGTGTTTCTTTAGCATTCACAGGCAGTATTTGGCCTTGATGAATTTTTCTAACTCTGTGTTTTATATTTAAATTTGACAGTGAATTTTAAAAAGAAAAAGGTAAATAAAGCCATAGTCATCTAGGCTGTGAGATATTAGAGATAAAAATCTTTATATTTGGGGTGTGAGTGATAGCATTAAGGGGAAGGTATTTGTCTTGCATGTACCTGACCTGAGTTCGACCCCCAGCATCCTATATGTTTTCCCGATTTTGGCAGGAGTGATTCATGAGCGCAGAGCCAGGGGTAAGTTCTGAGCACTGCCAGGTATATCCCCCGAAAAAAACAAACAATAAATAAACAAAAACCTTCATATTTGGGGTTAGAGTAATAGCATCATGAGTAGGGTGTTTGTCTCATGTGGCAGAAATCCCCAGCATCCCATATTATCTTCAAGCCTATCAGAAGTGAATATTGACAGCAGAGCCAGGAATAACCTCTGAGCACCACTGGGTATGGCCCAACCCCCCCTCTATAAAAAGATTTTCATATTTACAGATACATTGTGGGTGAATCTAAGGCTAAAAGATAGTATTGTGTATAAGGTACATGCCTACAAGTGACCAACCTTGTTGAATCCCTGGCACATAATATTTCTCAAGTCCCAGTAAGTGTGAGTCCTGAGCACAAAGCCAGAAGTGAGCCCTGAGCACTGTCGGATATGATACAAAATGTAAAGATATATATGTATATAAACACATATATGTGTGTATTTAGCCATGCTATCCAACACCTAGTGAGCATCCCATAGCTTTCACATTATTTGGGAATTGAGCAGAATTGCAGGATATCACCTTTGCTGCATTTTATTAAGCACCTTGTGTGACCTACTTGCACAGGAATGTTTCCAGTTTCCCATCTTTGCATTCAGAAAAATCATGGTTCCAATCAATTCCTCCCATCAGTTGAGTGTAAAGTCCATTGAGTATGGGATTCTCTGGTTAGGAGACCAAAATGTTCATATTGGAATTATGTCCAGGCATCTGACTAAAATTTCTCAAAACTTTTGGGCTCCCAGGAAACATTTGTTTGGAAAATTAACCAGGTAGATTCCCCCTTAGGCACAGGAACCCAGTAAAAGTCAGAACATAAGTGGGATTTGAGTTTCCTTCTCAGCTCAATTAGCTTGATCCTGTGCAAGATTCTTAGCTCCTCAGAACCTGACGTGCCCTTTTGCTGCCCTCTTATTTGACTGCTGCTCATCCAAACGTGTTAGATTTGTTCATGGAAACTTTTGCCAGGCTCACCAACAGAACAACTTAAACAGGTTCCAAGTTGCATGAACAATTTGGGGCCACATTTTTGTTGTTGCTGTTGCTGTAGTCGTTGTTATTGTTATTTGGGGGCCATCACACTCAGTGGCGCTCAGGGATACCTTCTGACTCTGCACTTCAGAATCACTCCTGGCAGACTCAGGAGATGCTATGGGATGCTGGGGATCAAACTCAGGTTGGCCTTATGCAAGACAAATGCCCTCCCCACTGTGCCATCACTCTGCCCCCATGGGAGTGCAGCTTATTCAGCTCTGAAGTAAAGATGGTGACCATCTACTCTTATTAGCACAAGAACTACTTCCTGATACCTGTATGTGGCCAGACTGTGCCCAGGGCCTATAACTCAGAATGTATGTAGAGCCCATTTCTGGGAAGAGAGAAAGGCCTGGACAAAACGAAGACAGGTTATATCAATCTGCTGAGGAGAGGAGCCAGGTCTTCTTGCACGTGGCCAATGGGCTGACAATGGATCTCGGCAGAAAATCCTTCACTTCTATCCAAGGTCCATCTTTCTTATATCTTTCCCCCTTTCTCATCTTATTTCCTCCCACACACTCACCAGAGCAAAGAAGGGGGTGTAACAGTACAGCCTGTGTTCACCATCCATTAACTTTGTCCCTGTTTTTGAGACCCCCAGTTCTTCTAACATTGAGTCTTTGCAGACTTGGCTCCAAGGTTGAAAATCCTGGCCAAGGATGCCCTTAGAAGAGAGAGAAATTGATTTCCTGAGCTAACTCTGCTCCAAAATCTTCCCCTTGTTCTGCCAAATCATCTCTTTCAGATTATTACCCCTGGACAGTAAGGGGTGCCTATTAAAGTGTTCCCTCTGGACATTGCTTTGACTCGCACAACTCTTTTGTCTGGATTGCAGGATAGTACAAACATCTCAAGTAGAAAAGCAATCTTTGTGAGCTTGGAGATGGACCCAGGGATGAATGCAGGGAGGGGGGTATTGTGCTTGGCATCCACATTCTGCAGTGCCCACAGAATGTCCTGTCTGCCTGTTTTATCCTGGGCAAAGAGGTCTGTGCTTTTGCTATGGAATCAGGAGTGAAAATGGAAAGAGCCAGAAAGAACAACAGCCTCGTCACTAACCAAAAGCATTTCCTGACCTCAGAGCAGATTCTTCCAGCGTTTGCGGTGGTTGTGTGTGTGTGTGTGTGTGTGTGTGTGTGTGTGTGTGTGTGTGTGTGTGTGTGTGAAGGGGGGGCGGGAAGGCTGTGAATGACCTGGCTGACATAATGCTGGCTTTGCATGTACCCCTAAATGTGTTTGGACCCTGTGGGCAAAGAGAGAGGGTTTCCTGAACCCCAAATAGCTCTATGTGCAGGGTACATTCTTGTAACTGTCCTTTCCACTGGTGGACAAGGATTCAATCTATGGTTAATGGCCACAAAAAAAGCAACAGACAATGTGGTAATGGTTTCTGCTTCCCTCTGCCAATCACTCTCTCCTTCCCCCTGTGTCTACCTGTGATCTCTGTCTGTGCCATCTCTATTGATCACCCTTTACTTATGACCTCTCTATGAATATCTGTTATCTCTACCCTCTCAACAGTCATCTCTTAGCCTCTCATCTCTCAGGGACCATTCATGTGATCTATGGTGACCACACCAAGTTGTCTAAATGCTGCCATCATGGCCTTGTCTCAGTAGTCCCATTGGGTTAATGGCTTCCCATGTCTGTGCCTGTGCTTAGGTGAGCTTCAGCAGGCCAGGGCTGGCCACGGCTCTTTTCATTTTCCTGACCTCTGTCGGGGCTGGACATTATTGGGAGCCAACAGTGACCCTGTCCTTGATGGATCTCAATGGACACAGTCATTTACTTGGTGAGTCTGAACGTTTTCTCTGTAAGGCAGTTTCATAGATTCCATTGGGACCCCGAGTCTGTCTCTGATGTTTAGGGGTAATCTTGCCTCTATCATGCAGCTCTGGAAAGGACAAAATGAACATTCATGTGGGACACAGTGTTTCATCAATTACTTTTGGTAATTTTTGTCTACTTGTTGCCCACAGGAACCTATGACCTGTCATGCCAACACAACCCACTAGTCATCAATGTGACCCATCACCCAGCTGCCCAGTCCCACTGCACCAGCTCAGTGCTGCTGACGTTTCCCTCCCCACAGGTGGGCATCTCAGCGGTGGCCCTGAGGACATTCAACCCCAGGGATCCTTTAGCTCCCAGGAACTGTACTCCAGAGCCCGAGAAGCAGAGGTACAATGTTCCCTCTCTCCCTTCCTTTACTTCCCTCATTTCCTTCCTTTCTTCTTCCCCCCTTTTCTTCCTCTCTTCCCCTTCCTTTATCCCTCCTTTTTACTCCTTTCCTCCTTTTTTTATTCCCTCCTCCCTCATTTATTTTCTTTCCTCTCTTTCATCTTTTTTATTATTCCTCCCTCACTCCTTTTCTAATTTTTTCCTTCTTATCCTTCTCCTCTCTTTCTTTCTTCAATACATCCTTCCTTTGTTCCTCCATTTCTTTCTTCCTGCCCTATTTTCTTCCTTTCCTCTCTCCTCTTTCCTTCCTTCCTTCCTTATTTCCTTCCTTCCTTCATCCCTTCCTCCATTTCCTGGTTGTAATATCTTGTCCTTATATTATATATAGCATTGTGTATGCATAATAATTTGCCAAATAGGGAATCTTAGAACTATTCAGAAGACTTGAGAAGCAAGAAAAGCACCCCTCTAAAGGCACATTGGGTTTTATAGTTTTTACTTCTTTCCTTTCTTGATTTTCAATGTAACTATGTACCATCCTTGCATGGCCTTAATTTTTTTGGATAAAACTTGATTTTGGATACAAAACCACCACATGCACATCAGCAGTGCCTATCAACAACCCTCTGCCCCAAACTTTGCATGGTCCAGTGTGACAAGTCTCTGCTCAGGCTCCTCAGATAACCTATTCAAGTTCAGGTGGGAACTAAATGTGTTAGCTATGTGTGGTTTCCTGTGGACATTTGTGATTTCATTGCCTATGTCGTGGTCTCATGACTCTGTGGTGATCTGGTCTGCCTGGGGTTGGCCTCAGTGAGGGAGGAGTTACTCCAAGGAATAATCTGTACCTCAGATGAACTGGCATTTATGAAGAGTCTCAGAGGTTCTGTGGAGAGTCTCAGAGATTCTGTAGGAAGTCTCAAAGATTTTATGAAGAGTATTAGAGATTCTATGGAGTATCAGAGAGTCTGTGGAGAGTCAGTCTATGGAGAGTCTCAGAGATATGTGAAGAATCTCAGAGATTCTTTAGAGAGTCTTGTAGAGTCATATGAGTTTCTCTGGAGCTTTAGAACAGTCAATTAATCTCTGGTCTATGAAGAGTCTAATCAATGGAATGGGAATCTAAGTAAAAGGATTTGCTACTACATTAAGGAATGAAGTGTCCAACAGTTGATATTTTCCTCACAAAGCCTGGGTCAGTGTTCCAGAACTACAGAGAATGCTCTGAGAACATCAGCCCCTAAACAGGTAGACTAGCAAGCCTGACTAAAGTTGGCACAGGGCCAAGAGTGTATTAGTTATCTACTGTTATGTTTGAAATCTTTCCAACATTTTTTTCACCATTTCTGAGGATTCTGAATGCAATGTCATTAGGCACCTTCTGATAAGAGTCAGAGTTTTTAATCTGGTCACAATCAAACTGTTGGCCAAGGTTGAAGTTACCTTAAGTCTCCAGAGAAGAGGGTGGGTTAATTCATTCATTCATGAGCTTCATATGGCTGTGGACAGGGCTTCAAAGAGATGCAACCATTGGCCCTTATAAAGTGATCGAAGGAGACTCACTCCCATACTCAGAGATTTGTTCTCACTTCACAGACTTCTCCATAAACCACCCAACTATCCTTTTAACTTCATGGCCAAGGATCCAAGACTAAAAGCTAGCCAGAGAACTGAGGCCCTGACACTGCCCCCAAGGGAAGTCACAGTATTTATAGTATTATAGTGAAAGTGACAGCCCATTGCTTCTAGAATATTTTGTGTGAAATTAAAATAGAATTTGAATTAGGCAGGAATCATTGGGGGGAAGCATCTTTGAGGTTATTGTGTTATTGTAGTGATAGTTTGATGTTCTCTGAGGCCCTAAATGTCATTAAGGAGAAATAGCATGTGATAAAATCTGCCTCATGGGCCCCAGAACATTGGCTCACTCATCTAATGTGTACCTCAGTGAGCAAACATCTTCAAGTCAACACAAGAATCTTGATTGTTGATTTAACACTGTTGGCTAGAACCCTAACTCCCCATTCTTACCCCCTGCCCTTCTCTCTCTTGTGTTTTCAAATGATTTTCTTTACTGGATCTACCTCTTTTCTTAAATCACCCTGAATTTCCTTCAAGTACCTGAAATATGCATTCTTGAGTGTCATGTCTGCACAGAATGTTCCTGCTTTTTCTGGATGCTTTCCAGTTCTTCCTCTCATTTGCTCCGACTTCACCATGAAAACCCATCTTCTTTGACTGTTGAGCCAACTCCCTTCCTATTTGCACAGACATGATCCACTGCTCTCCAATGTACCACATTCCATAAAACATGGTCCACTGTCCATCATAATACCATGTTCCATAGGACATGATATAATATGTACCACTGCCCACCATAATTTCATGTTCCATAGATATGATACAGTGCTCACCATAGTCCCATGTTTCATAGGACTTGGGGCCTTTTTGGACCTGGTGGCAAGGCTTGCTCTCCTGTCCCAATGGCAGATCTTTGACCCAGAAGTTGGTTCCCCGTGATCATGATTGCAATGCTGGTTCTTCCTTCGTTTCCATTTGGCTTGTGGGAAAAACAATATTGCTGTGCATGCATGCAAACCCATGGAAATAGGAGAGCTGATGCTCCAGTTTACAGAGGGGCTGTGGAATGCTAAAGCATTTCCAGACCACATGTGACAGACATGAACCAAGCAAATGGGCATCCTCTTCTCTGCTAGCAAATCAGTATGATCCAGTAAACTTGGACACCCAGAGAACCTAACCGAGCTCGTGTGTGTGTGTGTGTGTGTGTGTGTGTGTGTGTGTGTGTGTAGATTTAAAATATGAGTCCCTACCTACTCTCAAAGTATAGGAAAACATTTTTTTATTTTTGCAGCTGTGTATCAATCACAGCAGTATATATTGATTGAGCATCATAAGAAGCTCCTGCATTCTTGGTGTGGTGAGAGAGATTTTTGGCTACGTTCTTTTGCTCTGAAAGACCTGAATTGCATTAATACTTAAACAAACAAGAAAGAACTGACAGTAGACTAGAGGTAGGAGAGAAATGTTTTGGAATCAGCTGCTGATGGCCACTTTCTGTCTGTCTTGTAGTGGAGCACTTGGCAACATTCGGACTGACCCACACACTATCTGCCAAATCTCCATGACTCTCAATGAGCCATGCCAGTGATGCTCCCAGCACTCACCTGGTCCCTTTGGCTTTGCTTTCTCTTCACACCCCCCACCCACCCCAAGTCCATGTGATGATTGAGTTTGAACCCTCTGGGCTTCTGTTTTCATGGCCAAGTTTTTCCTTCCTGAGTTAGGACATCAGTACTCAAGAAAAACTTGGTTCATTCTCTTTATCAGCTGTCTCCAGCTCTGGCCACTTTAGGAAAGAGCCACCTGTGCGACCATGTTGGTCTCTAGTCTGATGATGTCACAGCTGAGTTGGTTCTGTGATGTCACAGCTGAGCCGCGTTCATGATGTCATAACTGAGGGAAATTTCATGATGTCATAACTGAACCAGTTCTTATGAAGTCAAAACCAGAAAGAGCTTCATGACGTCATAGCTGAGCCAGATTCGTGATATTATGACTGAGGCCACTTTTGTGACATCATAGCTGAGCCCAGTTTGGTAGTGATCCATAGGGTTTTATCCATCTCCTATCACTCGTGCTGCTCCATGTCACTTTCCCTCCCTGAGTCCACATTATTGATCTCTGCTGTGCTCCAATTATTTGGGGGCCATCAGGGCCACATTTGCCGTCCTTATTGAGTCCCTGTGCCCTACCAGGCACCCCTAGCCATCCCTATAACGAACGCTCACATCCCTGAAGAGTTCATAGGTAATCATGCAGAGGCTTTGCCTCCCTGCTGCCAAGGGTTGTAGGTCCAAACATGTGTTTCCGTTCTTTTATTTTTAGCATGGGGTGGGATTTCTTGGAGTGCTCTGGGAGGAGGGAAGGGGGAGTCTGTCTTTATGAATTAGGTATTTATTGTGCGTCTGTTCCCTTGATTATCTCCTCTCCACCCCCCAAGCAATTTTGCCAATTAGCATTGGATCTGTTTGTGGTTCTCAAGCAAGGAAAGAATTAATTCTGCTCCATTGTTCCCTGGCTTTATTGCTTAACTTCCTTTTCCCAGAATAATGTGTTCATAAAATAAGAGGGAAGGCAGAGAGAGAATCCAGGAGTGAAGGGTCCCCTAGTTTTCCAACCAGTGACCATCAGTCTCCCCAAAGGATTGCTTGGGGGCTTTGGAGTTGCTAGCTCTTGGAATATTTTATGACTGTCTGTTCTTGTGTACTTATGGGGGGAAAATACCAGGATCATGAGTAGGGTCTTTCTCAGGGCTTTATTGGAGCCTGACTATGCAGGATCCCTAAATTTTCCCTAGAGGAAGGTTTTCCTGCTAATGAAGGGCATAAAAGTCTCTCAAAAATATTCAATGGGCCAGAGAGACAGCACAATGGATAGAGCATTTGCCTTGCATGCAGCCAACCCAGGTTTGAGTCCTAACCCCAAACACTTCCAGGAATAACCCGAATGCAGAGCCAGGAGTAACCACTGAGTACTTTTGGGTGTGGCCCAATAACAACAACAACAACAACAAAATCTTAACCACTGTTCAAGAGAAGTAGAAAAGTTTTTACGTTGTCAACTCTTGAGACACTGTGAGTTGTTTTGTTTTTTTTTGGAGGGGGGGAGTTCCCATGCATTAATCAGCGAACCCTGTGGCCATATCCAGTAGTTTGCAGTCAACTGTTGGTGATTTGGTAAAAGGCATGAGGATGTGATGCTGTTCAAATTTGGGGTGATTGGGGCTGCCAAAATCCTTCTTTGGTGATGCTTGAGAGCACCTCATGCCATGTTGAACCCCTGTCCTTTCTCTCTGCCCACCATATTCTTTTAGGGGTCTTAATGCCAAGAAGTGCCAAAAAAAAAAAAAAAGGCACTGGGTCTGTCCTTGGTCGGCCACGTACAAGGTAAACACCTTACTTCTGTGCCATCACTCTGGCTTCTGGCACTTGCTTTTCTATGGGCTCAGGTTGGACCTGAGGGTCCAGTGCAGTGATGATTCTGTATTTTGATCAGTTTGCCAGGTGGTCCCACTGATGGGACTGTGAATTCACACTGTGAATTCTTGTGGTCCAGTCCTGGGGTGGGGGTGATGATATTGCTTCTATAAAGTGGGATGGCAGGGGGCAATGGCATTGCTTCTGCAAACCAAGGTGCTGGGGAGAGAGGCAGTATTTAGATTCTATTCTGGGGTCCAAGCAGAACCTGGAAACTCATTGGTGTGGGCTTGCCAGGCTTACTCATTCACACTTTCCCTTGGGTATGTGCATCATGGACCCTGGGCACTAAAATCCCGGCTTCTGAAGCAATAGCTAGACTGGACTTTGTAGACAAGGTATGCTTTGGACTACAAGATACAAATTGGCTTCCCTTTAGGAGCACAGGAGAGCAGATATTTGGACCTAACAGCCAGTACTGGTCCCAACTGTGGCCAAAATTAGAAGATAGCAAAGCAAATTCACTTGTCCTGGAACCACTGAAGTCCAGACCTGAAATAGGTCACATTCTAGATAGAAAATAAAAATCCAACAGTGATGTTCCCAGAGCTGACTCTGGAGCAGAGATTGTAATGGGAGGGGATTGGGGGGAGGAAAGAAGATTAGTGGCACTTCCTTTTCTTGGGGACACCCCTGGGATATGACCTCAGTGGGCAGTCATTTGTCATTTTGTTTCCTGTCATTTGGAAAAAGACTCAACATTCTTCCTGCACCATCTCAGTCTCTCTCTTAAATTATTCCAAAAGACAAGATCTTGCATTTCTTCTCCCTGATCCTTCAGTAAAACCCTGGGGGATGGGGGAAAAATCATAACCTGTTCTTTCCAAGAGGACCCAGAGAAATGGAGCCAGAGTGGGAAACTCCTTCTTTGAGTCAGTTTGGAGGACACCCATATTCGAGGGCGGATGTTGTGGGTGCAGATCTGACTTGAGTTTGGTGGAGGTGACAGGAAGGTCACAGATTCCCTGTCCTCTCTGGTCAGGCACAGAATTCTTCTTCCCTTAACCACCAAATCCAGGGTTCAGCATTCCTTCTTAGCCACATGACCCACCTCCAGGAAGAATCAATAAAACTGGAGTGGAAGAATGGAAGGAAACCGGATTCACTTTTCCTATTTACCCTTGAAAGAGCTGTTTCCATGGAAACATGGGAACTTTGGTTGGCCTGTGGCGGCCCCTCTAGGTCTAGGCATTGCTGCTGGTGTGTGTGTGTGTGTGTGTGTGTGTGTGTGTGTGTGTGTGTGTGTGTGTGTGTGTGTGTAACAATTGGAAAGTTGGACGCTAAAGTTGAAGCTTACATTGGGCAAGAAAGAAGGTGAGTGGCCCTCTCTTGGGATTGCCTGCCACATCCTGGCCATTTCTGGGGTTTATGGCTTCCTACCTTCATGCCAACACCACTTCATCTAGGAAACACTATACATGGTAGAGCTGGAAGGAACCTTTGGGAAAAGCCAAGCCAATACCATCATTTTACAACTTTATAGAAAATATGTCCATATGGTGAGACTTGCCCAAAGCCCAAATCACTGGTGCCTGGGGCCTTCATCCCACATACTTACAGCTTCTCCAGGAAAAGTGGGGTTCACAGAGGCACTGGGGACTGTCATTTAGTCCAGTCCAGTCCAGCCATAGCTTGTGGCCAACCATTCCTAGGAGCCTGGCTTGAAAAATCTGTCCATGAGCTTCTAGAGGGAGCATGATTTTGAGTTTGAAAGAACAGAATTAAATCCTTCCTTGTGAATTATTTATTTACTTTGGACCATCAGCTTTATATTGTAGAAAGTCCTGGATTTGCCTGGGTGGGGGATAGAATGGAGGGTAGGACATGAAGTTTTCCCATCTTTCAAATAGGTGGTTGGGTTGAATTAGCATTACGGTTTGATCTGTATGACCCATGGTAAAGCATGTATAGGAACTGAGCCTGAGGAGGAGAGAACTAATGAGAGAGAGAGGGATGGATGAGAGAGGGTGGAGAGAGAAACAGAGAGAAAGTGAGAGAGAAAATAAAGGGGAGAGAGATCTCACTGAAAGCTTATTTTCCAAGCCCTTCTAATACAGTGACTTGCAGGCAGAGTACAAACCAGTGGAGAGAGGAAGGGAATCTCTGGGAGAAATGGAACCACAAAGAGACAGATTTGAGGTGTGGGGACATAGCTCAGCACACATGATGATTTAGGAGGGCACCACTACCTTAAAGTTCCATCAGCAAATATTCCTTTCTCTAGTTCACAGCATTGTCTTCTTATGAAGTGGAAAGATCCTTGAATCTCATGGGACTCCCGAGAATGGGGCCATGAGGGCAGGCAGGGGAAAGATCTAGAAAAACTGGGTGAAGGAAAAAATGTCGGAGTCAGAGACACAGACATACTTAATCAGTTCCCCTGAAATGACAGCCCAATGTGCATTTCCAATCTGCAACAAGAATCTTTTCCCTTTTGTTTGTTTGGTTTGGGGGCCATACCCAGCTATGCTCAGGGGTTACTCCTGGCTCTGTGATCAAGAATCACTTCAGGGGACCATCTGGGATACCAGGGATCAAACATGAGTCGACCGAGTGCAAGGTAAATGCCCTTCCTGCTATGCTATCACTCCTATCCCAGGAAAGTCACTCTGCCTAGGTAGATGGTCCCCAAGGCCTCCCTGTCCCCTCAAACTTCACATCCTGGGTCTTTCTCCTGCCTGCTGTGTGGTCTCCAAGAGACCTGGATTCTTAGAGGTGGGACCAAGATAAATATCTCTTGTGTACTACCCTGTGGCCTGCGGCTCCTCTACGTTCCTCCAAAGAGTCGAGGACAAGAACTTTGCCAGTGGGTGTGGGCAGACTATTTCCTTAGTTAGCATGATCCATCCTGCTCTGGAAATCACCCGAGCTGCCAGAGTGTTGTATTGAAAACCCTGGGTTAGTATGGAAACACTGCATCAGGGGAGGAAGAGAAGCCCCCACCTCAAGAGGGCGCTGGGGTTTGGGGTGTGAGGGAGAGGCCACAATTGGGACCAGATGTTCCAGCAGCTAATGGCCTTGTAAACCTGAACCCCTCAAAAGGAAGTAAAAGGAAATCTAAGCTAGTGAAAGAATTCACAGCCACCGTACCCCAAAACCATTTCTCACTTCATAAAATGGATCTGGTTTGGGGGGGTGCTTTGCTTTGAGCCCTTGATCTGATTTCTGGACTGTGTGTGTGTGTGTGTGTGTGTGTGTGTGTGTGTGTGTGTGTGTGTGTGTGTGTGTGTGTATGTGTGTGTTTGTTCTCTCCATCCCTTCCTCTTTCCTTTTGCTAAGACTCGGCCAAATTCCTGCTAGGTTTGTATTCTCTCCATCCCTTCCTCTTTCCTTTTGCTAAGACTCGACCAAGTTTCTGCCAGGGTTGTTCTGGCTGCAGAAGGAAACTAAAGTTGTGTCTGCAGGGTTTCATTGCCATTCTTCCCTGGTGAGGGGAACTTGAACTCACTCCTGCCCTAGAGATCCAGACAGTGCCCACAGGCTATCTGGAAGCATCAAGCACTGTCCACTGTGTGACTATGTGGAGGGTGGTGGGAGATTTTATCTGTGTATATCTCTTCTTCCTCTATGAAGGGTTATGGCTCTATAGGTTGAGTCCTGAGCCATAGTGGTTAGAGATGCACCCCTCTAGGTATACACTAATTCTTTTTTTTTTTAAGGGCATCTACTCCATATTAGTGGCTCTGCATTCAGGGATTCAACCAGCCTTGAATGTTGGTTGCTTGAATCTGAGGAAACAGAGCCAATGGATAGATACAGAGCACCAACTCTCAGGAACTTGGACATCTTCAAATTTGAGTATCCATGGAAACAGACTTGGGGGGTGTCCTGAAATCATCACACACACACACACACACACACACACACACACACACACACACACTGAGACTCTAAATTTCAGAGGAATCCAAAGTTGTGTTTACTCAAAAATAAGCAGTATTTCCATAATGATCTCTCTGTAAGTGGCATGTTCATTGGCAGAGATACTGATCCTCCCCAAAGACTACCTTGGGACATATCCATGGCCAGAACAGCTAAATGTTTGATGCAGAATATAACCAGGACTCCTGGATTCATCCCTGACCTTTGTCTTAGGTCCCATCTCATTGTTTAGGTTCCATTAGTGCTGAGGGTTCAATATATCAAGTGTTACCTTCTAGACTAATTATTTCACTTCTGATTCCTTCAGGAACTCTGAGAACAATACTACACACAAAAGCATGTGTGTGTGCATGCACATACACACACACACACACACACACCTTATCCTGGGTAGGAATAGATGAGAACTTGACTAGTGGTTTTGTAGAAAATCTTTTTTGGTGGGACCAGCAGCATTACCATAGGGAGCTTGGAAGTCTTGGCTGTTTGTGTTAGTTGTGACATCTTATGTATCTAGTACATATCCTCCTTCTATGTCTACCCCACAGCTGTGTCCCTTTGCTGCTGGATCACGCAGAAACTGTGAACTGTACCTCGGAGGCGCCAGGCCACATGAAATGTGCGATGACCTGTCAGAAGGGGTTTGCCTTTGGGACCAGCAAGGGGCACTACTTCAAGCCCATTCAGGTGAGTTGGAAACCTGGGTCAGCGAGATCCAGTTCCTAGGAAGGGAAGATCCTCCAGCTCCTCTTATGTTGCGGATTAGGGCAGGAGTGCTTGGGTCACTGACTGGAGGAGCAAGGAGAAATTTAGCTTAGTAAAATGGGTGGTATTTAGAAAGGGACATAGAGGGGCTGGAGAGCTAGCATTTGCCTTGAATGCAGGACGATGGTTCAAATCCCGGCATCCCATATGGTCCCCCAAGCCTGCCAGGAGCAATTTCTGAGCGGAGAGCCAGGAGTAACCCCTGAGCACTGCCGGGTGTAACCCAAAAACCAAAAACCAAAAAAATAGAAAGGGACATAGAGACGTATGTGTGGTCCCCTTACTTGGGAAGCATGTACTCTCTTGGTGGACAGAGGAGAGAATGCTTACTCTATTCACACACACACACACACACACACACACACACACACACACACACACACACCACCAGCCCTGTTTTTCCCCCTTTTATTTTATGATGAGACTGTCCATGATTTGCCAACTAGAGAGCAGGAAATCAATGGACACCTATGATTCCTTTTCTATCCTCTTCCTCCACCCTCACCTCTCAAGACAACTAGATAAGCAGAATCTAAGTCTCTGCTCCAGAGTGTGAAATCTGCGATAGTGATACCTGTTTCCAGCTGGATTTCTGAATTTCTTCCAAGCTATCACTGCACAACATTTAGTCTCTTTGAGATAATAGTGGTAAGACAGAGGAAGGGCCTTGCACATGGCCAACCTGGGTTCAATCCCCAGCATTTTATATGCTTTCTAGAGTCTTCCAGAAATAATTTCTAAGTACAGAGCCACAAGTCAGCCCTGAGTGCTGCTGGGTGTGGCCCAGAAACAAATAAAAAGAATATATGGGGTCAGAGATAGACCCAAAATGAAATCTGGGCCTCACTGTTTATTGGCTG
Organism: Suncus etruscus; assembly: GCF_024139225.1. NCBI lineage: Eukaryota > Metazoa > Chordata > Mammalia > Eulipotyphla > Soricidae > Suncus > Suncus etruscus. Next base: position 56,749,024 of record NC_064854.1, on the reverse strand, counting down.
TATGATTTTAAGTTTTTTTTATAGACTGACCTCTTTGTTTCCACACTTCTAAAATAATTAGAACCAGACTATTTATACACATAAATTTGCGGGGTCCTGAAGCCCCCCAGGGGGGCCCGGCCAGCAGGAATTAGCTGGGAAGACTTCTCAGACAACCGCACTCCTATTTTGCTGGGTAGAAGCACAACCACACTGTAAAAAATCTGAGAGAGGTTAATAATAAAGACCCAAGGCAATGTCTCACTGCTCAAGGGCAACTTTATTTGGCTACAGCTCCTTCTTATATAGAGAAGGAGAAGGGGGCAGTACAAGGGTGATGTCAATCACACTTTTGGCATGAAAATTACTTCATTATTCCAAATAAGGCAAGTGGGCAATACTTCTTGCAGTATCCATGGAAACATCTTGTGACCTTCTAGCTGCATTCCTAATTGCTTGACTATCAGGAGGTGGTGCAAGATGTGCTTGCCTCAGTGATCTTGAACAGACAATGTAGCATATACACAATAATGAATGTCTTGTAAACTCAGGGATATGGTTAAGGGAGTAAGGCCTCTTTTCTGGGAATGGTACTGGGCTGTGTTGCTCTCCTCCGGGCTAAAAGATTAATTATACTTTGCAGCTGCATTTTCCTTTCTCTTTGGCCCAAGAACTTACAGCAAGACTGCATGTAGCCTTTAGGTGAAAGGCTGGATTATGGCAGAAAGAATAGCAAAATGGCCTCAAACAAGTCAGTCCCCAACATCTCCCCCTTTCTCTTCTAATAAAAGAAGGAAAGTCGTGAGCGGGTGGAAGAACCGTGTCTTAGGCTACAAGGTTTGACCAGGTCGGACACGGCCAAAGCCGCATTTAAAAGGTGGCTACAAGCGCCGTGGGTGTGCACAGAGATCCGAATTATGTGTTGTAGCCTTTTAGGGCCGTGTCCTAACTGGGACCTTGCTAATCCCGTCGTAGGTATCTCCACAGCCGAGAGCACAAGTACCGGAGCGAGCTCCGTTTGTTAGCTATGCGCTCTATCTCCTGAAAACTTAGTGGCTGGAAGGGCGGCTTGGTGACAAAAGCCAAGTTTTCACAGGAGTCACGCGGGGTTAGACGCTGGTAGTTAACCTGAATAGAGGTTTTTGCCTTTTCATCTACCTGGTTCTTAATAAAGGCAGTGATTTTGCGGAAAATCCATGGGCCAAGAGAAAAGAGCAGCATGAGGCTAATAAGAGGGCCCACAACGGTGGACAAGATTGTGTGGAACCAAGGAGAAGAGAAAAACCAATCCTGTTACCAACCTTGTTCTTGGTCAAAACGTTTCTGGAACTTCTTCATACCGTTACCAATACGTAGAACACTATCCCTAACTAATCCAGATTTGTCTTTAAAATACACAGCATAGTTCTTTAAGGGCCACACAGACTCCCCCTTCCTTTATAAGGGCAAAATATAAAGTACGACGATTTTGAAGAACTACATCAGCAAGGGAACTAACAGTATCGTAGGGGTTGAGGAGAGAAGCTAAGCTAACAGTGTTCATAATATGGGTCTGTGAGGGCTAGAGCAGAGGCATTTATAATATTTAAAATAACTTGAGAGGAGGAGGATGGGCCAGAAGGCAGAGTTCGTAGCTCACAACTTGCCCAATAGTGAGTTAATGACGTTGAGGCTGAACTTTCCAGAGAAGAAGTTTAGAGTTATTGGTGTAGATAGGAGATTCAAACGTTGTGATGCTTTCATAAAACGGCGAAACCAGTGAATTGCAGATTTAACAGTGTTCATAGCTGGTGTTGGAGAGCGCTTGGGCAGAGGCATTGACCATTTGCAGGATGAGGTTCAAGGTGGAAACCGGACCAACAGGTTTGATGGTTAATGTAGGCTTTAACAAAGCTAAAACATAATAATCATGATAAGCAAGAAACATTTCAGTAACAATATGGGGAGAAAATCCAGTGGAACAAACAAAATAAGTGGAGTTGGGGGCTTCAATGAAGATGGAAGAGTTGTTAACAATAAAGGTTTGATTGCAAAGGTTTGATTGTTGAACAGGCGGGCACATATATGGTTTGAGTAAGCAAAGTTTTACGACCGTGACTTGTTTGCAATGGAGGTTGTTGGTTGCAATGGTGGGCATCAAGGCAGCTAGGCAGAGTGCTCAATTCAGCATTGTCAAAGGTGGAGTCCGTCAGAAACAGGTTTGCAGGAAAGGCGGCTGGCAGGAGGTTTATAAGAAAACAGCTTGGCAGAAGGCAAAATGGTTACTTCATATAAAAATTAAGAATTTGCTTAGTTTTTTTGGCTTGGGTATACAGGCAGAAAACATTAGCAATTTACATTACACTAGTTATTTTTGAATACCACGGGAATGTTATTTGACCTCTGTTAGACTTTGGCATAAAAGAAAATTTATAATTAACAATTGCTAATTAAAAAAAATTTTTTTTAAACTGAATATAAAGGATTTTTCTTAAACTTCTAGTTATTATGTTAAAGCTGGATGCTATTTTTTAGCCATAAATACATATTCTATAGGCTTGAACTTACACATAGCAGGAAAGCCAGGTGACTGCAAAGTCCAGAAATTCTCCAGGGAAAAGTTATCCCCGATGGCCATTGAGAAATCTGGGGTTTGCCATTCTCCACACCCTCCGCCATGTTATTAGAAGGACAAAGCTAGCTTAATACATAATTTTTAACACATGATTTTTAGTTGCAAGATGCCAGTTTGTGAACTGACCAGACTGAACCAGGTTGAAAAAATTAATTGAAATTTGAAAAATGGATAAGGCTTTAAAAATTGTATTATTATAAAATGTAGAGATAACAAATAAACAGACAAAACAAAACAACACTAAACACAACATTTTACACTTGTGGCCACTTTCATTCATCACAACAGACACATAAACAGACAAAAGGATTGATTTAAGACTTATTTATAAAAAATTGACAAGCGCTTTTAAATATTTAGCTAGCATGTTTGTGAGAAGAAAAAAAAATTTTTGTAGAAAAACTTTTTTAGTTTTGAGAAGTACTTAATGTAGATGGAGTGGAACTTTGCTGAAAATAAATTTTAAGGTTTAGATTTAACACAAAACATTTTTAAAACAATTTTAATTTGAAGTTTAAAACATTAAGTAAAATGGTTAATAAGCAGTAAAAATTTTTTAAGTAAAATGGTTAATGAGCACTGTAGAAGGAGTCTTCACTCTGAAGTATGAAATCATTTGCTGTAAATGAATAGGTTTTCTTTAAATTGGTTTTGCAGTAGAACAGTAAGACAGCTGCAATAAAGTGTTAAAATTTTTATGATTAAACACAATAGCATGAACTATGATTATTAAAGGTATAAAAACTGATTTTAAAAAACAAACAACTGTTTTTACTATGAAGACTTTAAGTGAATAATTTGTAAAAAATATTATATACTAAATTAACTAAATGCTTAGATTATTATAAAATATAGTTAAAGACATCTGATGCATTTACACACCTAGAACTTAAGACTAAAATTATATTTAATACTAGTTAATTTGCTTATAAAGTTTAGTTACTTTTATATATTACTTATAAAATTATATATAATATATTTTTCATCAATATTATTTTTTTACTGCGACACAAATATACAGATTTGTATAATGTGCTGATATTTTGAATGCACTTAAAATAATAGTTTTTTTTTTTTTTAATGCAGAAATAAAGAACAACCATTGCTGTAGCACAAAGTTAAAACTAAGGGTACTATAAAGCATACTTAGGTGTTTACTGTGCATTAAATTAACTATATTGTTTAAAAAGGCTAACTACATTATTTTTGACATAATTTTGTAAATACTTTAAAAATTAAAATAAAACTTTTAATAGAAATATAAGACTTAATTTTAACACTTTTGTGTTCGTTTGGATTTTAAAACACAAAGAAGTTTTTCTTTTACCAACATTTTGTTATCTGTAAAGTGACAGAATTATGACCTTGCTTTAAAATTTTCTGAGAGGCATGAAAAAAAAAAGTTTATTGCCCTTATGTTCCTGTTGCTTTTTAATGTTTTAATAATTACTTTACACTACTTAATGCACTAAACTTAATAACACATATTTGACGAAGTGTAGGTCTGACAAGGTGAAGCAGAGTCTTTCACTGATAATTCGGGGAGGGGCTAGCACAGTTAACAGCAGGAAGGCTAGAGGCAAATTATTTACAGTCCGCAGGGTGTAATGATATAGAGAAAAAAAAACAATTTTTTAAGATTAATTACTAATTTATTGGAATTAGAGGGAATGGCAACTGAAGAGGGGAATTTGGGTTGCAAAAGCACTATGGGGATCATGGTTTTATTAATTGATTTGAGAATATGCAAGAGATGCCACTTTTCAGATTTCTTTTGAATAACAAAGATTGGGTATTTCAAGGTGAATTGGAAGGCTTAAAGTGGGAGTGGCAGGGTCTGAGCTGGCTGTTTCCCAAGGCTGGCAGGAAAGAGGCTGAAGGAGGCTGAGGGCTGGTTTGAGCAGAATGTTCTGAGTAAAAGGTACATTAGGCTCAGAAGTTTTAACAGCAAAGTGTAAGGTTTTATGGCTTAGCAGCTGATACTTTGTAATTATCCTGCTCACTGTGCCCTTAGAATTTTTTGTAGGCATTGCAGCAGTTTCTGTTTTATGGCACTTAGCCTTACTTTTATTAGTTTGTTCCTTTGAATTCTCAAGATGGGGGGCCTGGCCGTGGAATTTAGTGGGCAGAGGACAGACAACTATAGATTTAGGAGGGGGGGGGAACGCCTGAAAGGCAGAAACCTGTGAATTAAGAGAAGCAGCCTGTTTTTGAAGGCTTAAGATTTGTTTAAGATTTTCAATTTGGCCAAGTAGTTTCATTTCTATAGCTTTAAGAGGGGGAGCGGTGAGAGGAGGGAATCTGCCATGGTTAGGGACTGAGCGTTCTCCGCGGTGGAGGCTGCTGAGCAGGCGGGGGAAGACTTTCTCCATTAGGGAGAAAGACAGGAAAGGTAGCGCTGGTTTTTGAGCCAAGAGCATTATCAAGTTTGTTAGAGAGGTGAGAGACCATGGATGTAATTGTGGTGAGTTGGGAACTCAAGTCAGAAAAAGGGGGGGGGGGGAAGGAGAAAGCAGCAACAGTTTGTTGCCGGTGTGGGGGAGCTGCTGGAATGCCAGCTCTGGGGAGCGACTTCCAGGCACAGAGGGCAGCAAGAGCCATGTTGGCAAGCTGGGACCTGGAAAGTGTGTGCTGTACCTTTAAGGTATGAAAAGAGGCGAGGCCAGCTATAAGAGCTTAGAGATTAGGATTCCTGCCTATTTGCAGGGGCTTTGCAATGGAAAAAAAAAAAGTTAACTTCCCAAGAGACAAAGAGTTCAGCTTTTAGATTCTAAGCAGGAGAGCGTGTAAGGGGCTTGGGGGCCATAGGAGGTTACGGCTTGAAATGGCTCTTTGAGGCTTTTCCAATTAAAGGCTTTGTATTGTTGCAATTGCTGGCTAAGGAGGGGAGGGTGGTGAGGGGAGTAAAGGTTTTGGTGGAACAGGGACGGAGCTGAGGCTAGGGAAGTGAAGGGCTGTTTAGGATTTTGCACAGAGGGTGCAGCGGCCTCTTCTGTAGGGGTCTGGGTGCATAGAGCAGAAGCATGGACAGAAGTAAGGGAGGGATATAAATGAGAAGCATTAGAGAGATCTTTAAGAGCATTAGTTACTTTGGAGACAAAGGTAGAAGAATCAGTGGTGGAGGGAGGACAAGGGGAAGTATTCTCAGAGGGAGAAGGGAGATGAGAGACAGAATTAGAACGAGAGGGAGTCCTGGAACACTCACGGGAGACTTGTTGTACATGAGATTCAACGGCATGGATGATGTCTTTGGCGGTTCCGGCATTTTTAGTTACAATGATATCTCTTAACAGGCTCCAATATTGGAACATAATTTTTTCCTTCTGTGAATCATCATTATTTACAAAATAATCACTCATTTCATGTCCTACTTTGTCCCAAGTGGACGCAACAATTTCTGGACAGGTAATAATAAACCAATGACATACATTATGAATAAACATAAGAAAATTACAAATATTCTTTTTGGTAACCTCTACATGTCTGGCTTTCAACTCAGACTGAATATCAATAATGAATTTAAGTTCAGTACTCAATGAAACACCCATGGTAGCGTATCCTATGGGTGAAGCCCCAAAAGCCAATCAGGGGCGGTGATAGGAACGACTGAAAAAACTGCAGTTTAAATATTTGATTAAGGCTAACTCGTTTCAACGCCTACCCTGATGAGGTATATCCTGCGATTTACGAAACAGCTCCGGACTCGCTGACCCGTAGTCATTCGGAGTGTGGCGGTGGTCTTCGAGCCCAGCGTTGGGCGCCAAAATGCGGGGTCCTGAAGCCCCCCAGGGGGGCCCGGCCAGCAGGAATTAGCTGGGAAGACTTCTCAGACAACCGCACTCCTATTTTGCTGGGTAGAAGCACAACCACACTGTAAAAAATCTGAGAGAGGTTAATAATAAAGACCCAAGGCAATGTCTCACTGCTCAAGGGCAACTTTATTTGGCTACAGCTCCTTCTTATATAGAGAAGGAGAAGGGGGCATTACAAGGGTGATGTCAATCACACTTTTGGCATGAAAATTACTTCATTATTCCAAATAAGGCAAGTGGGCAATACTTCTTGCAGTATCCATGGAAACATCTTGTGACCTTCTAGCTGCATTCCTAATTGCTTGACTATCAGGAGGTGGTGCAAGATGTGCTTGCCTCAGTGATCTTGAACAGACAATGTAGCATATACACAATAATGAATGTCTTGTAAACTCAGGGATATGGTTAAGGGAGTAAGGCCTCTTTTCTGGGAATGGTACTGGGCTGTGTTGCTCTCCTCCGGGCTAAAAGATTAATTATACTTTGCAGCTGCATTTTCCTTTCTCTTTGGCCCAAGAACTTACAGCAAGACTGCATGTAGCCTTTAGGTGAAAGGCTGGATTATGGCAGAAAGAATAGCAAAATGGCCTCAAACAAGTCAGTCCCCAACATAAATTATTATGATGGTGGATATGGAAAAGCCTGGAAGGTTCTGGTAAAGAAGAGGCATCCAGAATGCCCTGCCTTTCTCATGAGCATGGACTTGTATTTTTCATCTGAAAGTTTTGATTTTTGTCTCTCTCTTGACACTCTTTCAACACTCAACTGGATGTCTCTCCCCTCACTTTCTTTCTGTCTCCCCCTTGCTCTAGACCACTTTCTCCCTCTCATACTCTCTTCCCTATTTCTCCTTCTGTTTTTCTTTTTCTCTCCCCATCTTGCTCTCTTCCTTTCAAGCTTTCTCTTTCTCTGCTCCTCCCTGTTTCTCTCTCTCCCTCCCTCCATCTCTGTCTCTCTCTGTCTCTGTCTCTCTCTGTCTCTCTGTCTCTGTCTCTCTCTCTCTCTCTCTCTCTCTGTCTCTCTCTCTCTTCATCCCATCAATTCTTCCTCCTCTCCAGCTTGAAGTCTGGAGAGGACTGTGCTTACTCACAGAAGGGATCTTACCTTGTACAGAACTGGGACCATCTCCGGGGGGACAAATACTCAGTGCTCAAGGATGCCCACAGAGATGCAGGGCCTTGCATTGGCCAGGCCCCCTTCCCCACAACTCTGCAAGCTGATTCATTGTGCCCCTTGGATCTCCACTCATAGATGCATCACTAGGGCCAGGCCAAGAGTCCCACAGGAGTGGTTGGGCCAGTTGTTGGCTTATGGCTCCAGGGTTCACACATTGCTCAATGCTCTGCCCATCAGAGCCAAGTTAGCAAAGGGAACATGGAGGGGTGAGCAAGTGGGGGGAGATTTCATGGAACCAGTATGGGGCATGGCCTGGGGCCCCTCTGGGCCTGCACAGTCAGTTGTGGGGGGTGGTCAGAACAGCTTATTGGCAGAGCCAATAAGGAGGGTAGAAGATGATGAGCTGCTGGAGGATGGGGATGATACAGGAAGGTACCAACCCCGGGGGTGCAGGTCAGAATGGTCAAGAACTAACTCCTTCTTGTTCTTGTCTTTCCTCCCCTCTCCTGTCAGAGGACCCCTTGCTGGCCCCAAGCCCAAGCTAATTTTCCTGCATGAAATCTGTCCCGGAACCACTCACCCATCTACCTGGTTTTCAGGGTCTCAGTGCTCTTCACTGAGGCCATACAGAGGTAGACGAAACAGGGAAAATTGGCCGGACCCTTTTTGAGGGTCTCACCAGTCAGGCCCAGTATGAGCCTTTAGTCACAGGGGTCCTCAAACTTTTTAAACAGGGGGCCAGTTCACTGACTTCAGAGCATTGGAGGGTCTGACTATAGTAAAAACAAAACTTATGAACGAATTCTTATGCACACTGCATATATCTTATTTTGCAATGAAGAAACAAAACAGATACAAATACAATATGTGGCCCGCGGGCCATAGTTTGAGGACCACTGCTTAGTGCCTTCTTGTGTAAACTTGACCAGAACCAACTCTTATTTCCAGAGGGACATCGTGTTCACGTGCTCCTCGGGGCACTGGGACCAGGTCATGAGCTGCAAAGCCCTGGATTGTAGCCTCCCTGACCCATCCCTGGTGCCCCAGGCCACCTTCTCCTGCGCTGAAGGGACTGGCTTCCAGAAACGCTGCTTCATTTCCTGCATCCCTCCAGCCAAGCTTCAAGGTATGACCTGGCCTGAGGTCATGAAGACTGAGGCAGGGGCAACAAGGGGACCATGGGACAGCAGGGGATGGAGAATGTGTGCAGAGACGAGTCAGATTCATAGCCTTGAAACCTCAGTAACAAATTTAGGGGGGAAACTAAAAGGTAGGGACGGACCCACTGGAAACCAAGTTCTCTTCCATTTCCTTCTTGGGAGAGATTCCTTTTCGTTTGGTTGGGCTTTGTTTCTTGCGTTGGGACCACACCTGGTAGTGCTCAGGGCTGATTCCTGGCTCTGTGCTCAGAAATTACTCTTGGCAGGCTCAGGAAACCCTATTAGATTCGAGGAATCATCTCAGGTCAGCCATATGCAAGGCAAATGCTCTCCCTGCTGAGCTATTTCTCTGGCCCTTGGAAGAAATTTCTTCCTTCACTCTACTGGCATAACTCCTCTCTCCTCGTAACACCAGATGCACCCTCAAAGTTTGCTTCTCTCTTCCAGTCCTCATCAAAAGGGTCTAAGAAAGGAAGAACCTTAGTGCCAGAGCGATGGCGCAAGTGGTAGGGCATTTGTCTTGCACTTGGCTCACCTAGGACAGACCACGGTTCAATCCCCCCATGTCCCATATGTTCCCCCACGTCAGGAGCAATTTCTGAGAGCATAGCAGGAGTAACCCCTGAACATCACCAGGTGTGCCAAAAAAAAAAAAAAAAAAAGGAAAGGAAGAACCTCAGTTTTTCTCCTGAGGCTGCTTCATCAGGTGGACTTCGGGGTTCAGCCCAACTGACTTACTGCCTCCATGGAATTACCTTCCAAAGGTCACTAGCTCTGGCCTTATTCTTGTTTTTCATCTTTAATTTCTGCACAGAACTGAGGGGGTATTTACTAGCAATGATCAGAGGCCAGAGGGCCCCTCTCAGCAGCTCCTGGGTAGTCTCTCCTGGTACCCAAGGCTCCTTCCAGGGTGCTCAAGGGACCAAATGATATTAGAAATTCATCCGGCATTTGAAAGGCCAGTCCCTTGGCCTCTTCCTTTTCCCAAGGTTTGGGTGTGATAATCAGGACCCCCCTCTGGGTAATTCCAAACATGCATTTCTGAGCTCCCTCCACCCCCCAGATTTGGGTCTGAGTTTTTTTCCCCGGGTTAAGTTGGCTCTCTGACAGCTGTGGGAGGAGAGTGAGGGTCTGAGCATCCTGCCAGCAGCACCCCTTCCCTTCGAGCCCTCTTCCGGCCTGTTCCTCTGAGCATCTTGTATTTCTTTGTCCTGTTACAGGCCTGAACCCATGGCTAACGTGCCTTGAAGATGGCCTCTGGTCACTCCCCGAAGCCCATTGCAAAGTGGCATGTGATGTTCCTCCTGCCATCCCCCATGCCAGCCTGTTACTGCCCCACTGCCTGCAGGGTCCCCACGATGTGGGCATGGTGTGCAAATATGAATGCCAGCCTGGGTACTATGTGCCAAGGAGCACTCTCAGCATAACCAGGAGGTGAGTGGTATTGAGCTGGGGCCAGGCTCCTCACTCCTCCTTTGTGCCTCATTGGAAAACCCCCAAGCTTTGGGCTGGGTTTCTCGATTGCCCACGTGTGTGTGTGTGTGTGTGTGTGTGTGTGTGTGTGTGTGTATGTGTGTGTGTGTGTGTGTGTGCGCGTGCCTGTCTGTCTGTGATCTACACTGGTACATGCCCAGATCAGACAAACAGGCATGGGTCAAATTTGTGTAAGACACTAAAATGTCCCCTGTCTCACCTAGCTGCTCAGGAGAAAGTGTCTTGGTCCAAATCCTTTTTCCAAGTGCTCAAACCATCAGGCCAGTCATCAGAATCCAACTATGTTCTGAAACACTCTTTCTTTAAAATATTTTTGGTTCTTGGGCCATACCCAAATGTGTTCAGGGTATACTCCTTGTTCTGCATATTCCTGGCAGGCTGGGGGAACCCTATGGGATACTGCATATTGAATCTGGTTTAGTTGCATGCAACGCAAACACCCTATTCACTGTGCTATCACTCTGGCCCCTGTTCTGGAATGTTTTTAAGAGATTAATATTCTTGAGCTCTTCTTGGCAGTGGGAATGCAGCAGACCTACAGGGTAGATTCCAGAGCCTTGTGAGAGTCAAAGGGAGACAACTCATGGTTCAATACAATAAGCTCAAACAGAAACTTGAGGAATAAGTAAGGCAGAGGGAAGAGCATCATCGAAGTGGTGTTTGCTAAGTATCCAATTTGAGCACTAAGGTAAAGTGGTCTCAGTTATGAAGTGGAGAGGCTAGAAGAACTACAAGTGCTTAAAAGAATTTTAAAAAATGTACATTTTCAGAGAGTATAGGGTGGGGTTGAGAGTAAAACAAGGAGGATATAGACCCTTCTATGGCCTACCTAGAACTTCAGTGCCTAGAAGGTGACCAATTTCCAGTTTCCTTCTTTTTCACAGTGGATTTATTTGCTTGCTGGCCCCCTCTGACATCTTTGATTGGTAAAGACATGAGAATTCTTTTGGACTTAACCTTCACACTTTTATTTTCTCCGATGGAAAATAAATCCTGCTTTGGAAAACCTGGCAGTACTGAGAAAAAACTGGGAGAGACCCATGTATGCCTTAGGCAATCCCCATTTCCAGCCAAGTTTTGATTACAAGATCTTCATTTCTGGCAGTGATGTCAGACCCAGGCAGAGAGCAGCTGAGCTTTCCAAGTGTCAGGTGGATATTACAGGAGCTGGAAGTTAGGGGGTAAAAAGCATCTTTTATATGTGAAATGGTGATGCCTGTGTCTAGAGTCATTCGAAACTATAGATTTGCCAGGCCCTCACTCACTGTGAGCTGAGAGAATCAGAGTCTTGCCTCAGACTTCTTGCATCTGTTATAGTGGACAGCATAAATGGGATGATTTTGCTCTTTGATTTCTAGATCTACGGCTTTATTTTACAAGCCTCAGAAAGTATCATAATTGCTGCCATGTTTTATTGTTGTTGTTGTTGTTGTTGTTTCCTTTTATTTAAACACCATAAGTACAACATTGTTCATGATTGGATTCTAGTCTTACAATTATATCACACTTTATCCATGCACATTTCCTACCACTGATATCCCAGCTTTTCTGACTGACTCTGGGGCAGGCATTTTATTCATCTTTCTCTTTCTTGCCCCCCTTTCCCTTTTAGACACTGTTATTTGCACTATTGTTAAAGATACTGTGCCTATCACTATGTCTCCTTTCAGTACCCAGTTCTTGTCTAGCATGATCAGTTCCAATTATCATTGTCATAGAGTTCTACCCTAACTATACTGCTCCACAACTTGTGATTAGCTTCCTACCATGGACTGATCCTTCCAGCCTTCAGCTCTATTGTCTCTGGGTATTATTACTGTACTATCTTTTCTTTTGCTTCCATGTTTTTAAAAATAGGCCGGTCTTGGGGCTGGAATGATAACATAGTGGTAGGGCGTCTGCCTTGCACGCTGCCCTCCTGGGACTGACCCATGTTCTATCCCCAGTATACCATATGATTCCCTGAGCCTGCCAAGAGCAATTTCTGAGTGTAGAGCCAGGAGTAACCCCTGAGCACCATCGGGTGTGGCCCAAAAACAAAACAAAAAATTACCATATTTTCCAGCATATAAGACGACTGGGCATATAAGATGACCCCCTAATTTCACAGTTAAAACATAGGTTTAGGCCTATATTCGCTGTATCAGACAGAACATTCCTGTGCTGCATGTGTTCCTGTGCTCATGTACCACAGTGAGCCAATCACAACAAGCAAAGGCTCAAAGGCTATACTGTAATAGACTTCCTCTCTGACTCTGGCCAATCTGAGCAGGCTTTTTACAGTGTAGATTCGGGCCCAGTACATTGTCTAATTTGCATGCATAAAAAGCCTGCTTGGATTGGCTGAGTTAAAGAGACAGTCCGAGCAGCCTTGCAGTGATTGGTGCAGGATTGAGTTGGAAAATTCGTTTTGTGGCAATATTCAGACAATTTTTGTTTAGCGGCATATTGAAACATTTTTCGGGATATACTCAGCATATAAGACGACCCCGATTTTCGGTTGACTTTTTTTTGTTTCAAAAGTCGTCTTATACACCAGAAAATATGGTAGGCCTTATTTGGACAATTCCATTGAATATTGCTGGTCATTGAGGTTCTTTTAACCTGATTCTAATGGTTCTGCCTGTTTCCCATGGGGCACTCAACAAATGACCATTGGTCAATAACCAGGGTATTTTATTGTGGCTTGAAAATTCTGAAAAGTCACTTTTTTTTTTCATCCTTATATTGTGGCACTGGGCAAGTTGCCTCAAGGACTTTCAAGGACAGGCACTTGTCTTCAACCTGAGACCCTTTAAGTCTTTCTTGCTCCACCAAGATGGAGGATATATAAGTGTTATTGGTTCTGCATTTGGAACATCAGTTTAGCACCCAATGCAGTACTGACCCATTCATTTCATGACTTCAAAGTACTTCTTGGTTCTAGATTCTTTAGTCATGTGAAGATGCTGACATGCTGTGTATAAACCCAATTTCTAAACTAAGCCACTTGAAAAGGTTAGAGGCCAACTTTAATCAATTGAACTCAAAGCTGAGGCACCATGCCACTTTTCTCAGAAGGCTACAGTTTTGCCATAGGCAGCTACAGCCAGCTCTGATTCCCCACCTGGGAATCAGATTTCCTGGAAGTAGAAGAAATTCAAGATGCTCTAAACTCCTGCCCAAATTAGCCCCCTTCATTTTATGTTAGATGTGTGTGGGTTTTTTTTGTTTTGTTTGTTTGGCCATACCTGGCAATGCTCAGGAGCTACTTCTGGCTCTGTACTCAAGTATTACTCCTAGCCAGACTTAGGGTTCCATATGAGATGCCAGGAACTGAATCCAGATTGGCCAAGTGCAAGGCAAGTGCCCTACCTTCTGCTCTTCTATGTCTCCAGCCCACCTCTCTTAGACAGTGGAAGAATTGATCCAGGCCCTCCCATGACATGCCAGTGCTGAGCTCCTTCCTGTGGGATATCAACATTAGAACCAGAAGTAGGGATTAAGAGGCATCACTAGAGAGCCAATGAGACAAAACCTGCTGGTTGAGACTTGGGTAACTGGCCAATCAGATGCTGGGTGAGGTGTTCCAGAGTCTGCTGGAAGTGCATTACAGATAACCCTAGACCCTGTAATCTTTACAAACCAGTCCTGGTCATGTTCTTTGTGGTATCACTGAAACCCATTGACACTCTGGACTTCATTCTCTTGATTTCTGGACTTTGAAACTAGACAGAATCGTCCCCTATATGAGAACCCACTACTAACCCTCCCTGGGTACAAATCTTGACTATCAAGGAGAAGTTCCTGATAGGGCATTTCACCCTCATTCTTTCCAGCACACTTCTGAAGATAAAGTGCCTGGACAGTGGTTCCTGGGAGAAGGGCAACTGCATCCCTGTGGTCTGTGAAGCCCCTTCGCCTGTCCTGGAAGGCCTGTATACATGCACCAATGGTTTTAACCTGGGCAGCCACTGTGTGGTCACATGCCCCGAGAAAAGCTCCAGGGTAAGACCTTCTCCTTGAAAAACTTGTGCATCTGGTCATGCCCTCATCTAGATAGAACCCTGCCCAGATGTAGAAGGTTTGGACCTCAAAATGCAATGAGAGGTGCTGTCCTCAGGTTGGCTTTCAACTCAGAGTTGCTGGTGGAATTTGATGGGAGGAAATTCAGAAGATGCTGGGTGTGGGGGAATATTTGAGTTTGGAACTGTTTCTGGTCTAAGAAGGACGTTGGCATCTCTGCACCATGCTTGAAGTTAACCTTGATGGAAATGTCCTTTGGTCTTCCAGCCTCCCATCCTTTGTACCAAGGATGGGAATTGGTCAGAGGAATTCAAGCTATGTGAGAACTTACAAGGAGAATGCCCGCCTCCTCCAAAACTGCTAACCTCAGTAGAGTTCGAGTGTGAAGAGGGATTCGGAATTGGTAAGTGAGATGGGGAATCATCCTTCCCCAGGATGCTTTTATTTAGGGAGGGGGTTAGGGGATAGTCTACCTTAGCTCCTGATAGTCCCAGAGCCCAAAATATGCATCATACTTTGCAGTGTCATGATGAGACCCCATGAAACCCAAACAACAAAACACTATCTTGCCTCACTTTTTAAAAAGGTCTATGGACAAAAACTGGGTGATGAAAGGAAGTAAAGGATGTGTGACTGCCTTCAATAACAATATTGCAAACCACAGTGTCTATAAGGAAAAAAGGAGGGAAGAAGGGAGGAAAAGAGAGAGAGAGAAAGGGAGAGAGAGAGAAGAAAAATGTCTGTTCAAGAGGCAGGCAGGGACCGGAGGTAAATGGGGAACATTGGTGGGAAATATGCACTGCTGAAGGGTGTTGGATATTGTATGACTGAAACTCAATAATGAACAACTTTGTAACTGTGTATCTCAAACTGATTCAATTAATCCATGTGAATTAAAGTTGGGGAGCTGCAGTGATTAGCAGAAGCTAGAAGATAAGGCTGGGGTTCCCCAGAGGGCCCAGGAAAGAGTGGAAGGGACTTCACAGAACCCAGAAGGGGTGACAGAGTGGGTAAGGGACACAACTCTGGGCTGACTCGTCTTCCCTCACAAATGACAAAGTCTTGCTAGAGCAGCTGGGGTTATGAACGGGCTTCACGTGGCTTCTCAAGGGGATATTCTCTGGCCTCTGTGGGGGAGAGGGGATGCTGATCTCCTTCACTGAAGTGCATGAACAGATTATGGAGGTATCAAGGGTATCCCTTTGGCCCTCAAAATCTTGTGGGTCCTCTGCTCCAAGTGATCTATCTGTACATCAGCATGGAATGTCTAGAGTGGACCAACATTGAGAGTCTTCGGGTGGTCTCCTGTGAGTTTCATTCCTGTCAGGACAAAGTCTCCCACAGTACATTGGTTGTATGAGGAGCTGCTGCTCCTGGGAACACAGTGGCAACATGACCCATCCCTCAAGTGATAACAGAGCCATTGGCTTGAGAAGTCATCATGCCTCTGCCTTTTGTTCCTGCCCCCTCAGGTAAAGAGTGTTTCCCATCCTGTGGCATCTTTCCCAATGACCCTGTCATCCTTCCCCACAATGTCACAGTTGACTCCCTGGAGCACTGGATGGAGCCCGTTCTTATCCAGGTGAGCAGAGACAGGGGCATTCTCATCTGCCCATGAGGAAGTGCCACAATCCTATAACTAACAGCTCTTCACCCAGTGCCACACACACACACACAACAAAGTATGTAAGAAATAAGCTCTCCAAAGAGGATTGGGGCTGAGCTGAGGGGAGCAGAGAAGACCCCAAATTTAAGTAGGTATCTAAATGTGGCCTCAAGCACCAAACAGTCCTCCTGTGGCCTTGAGTTCCCACATAGGTGTCACGTGGCATTTCCTCTTCCCCTCCCCTGTATCCCTTGAGTCCCATTGTCACTTCTTGCTCCATGGGAGCTCCCAACATGCAACTGGGCCCTAACTCAGGCTAAGCTAGTCCCTTCAATGAGGTAGGATAACTCAGATCCATTTCTGTTCTGGCTTCTTTTCCAGCTCAGTTTCTCCATCTTGGGATAGTCTACTGTGTTTCTGAGTCTTGTCTTATTGCCATTAGCCAACATGTCAAGTCATGTGGAACCAGTGTTATTGCCTGATCACTCATGAGCCAGAATTACATGTTTAGACATAATGCACATATGATTTTTTTTTTAGAGCTTTTCCTCACCACCCTGGATATCTGCAATTTCTGGAAATGCAGATACTGGGGTGAGGGAACAGGGAGGTGAAGGGGCACGGAGAGGAAGGAAGAAGACCCCTCTGTTGGGTGTTTCTGCCTTGTAGGTGAACAGTATACTGCACTGGAAAGGCCAGCAGGGGGTTTTGGCCCTCTTGTGGAGACTACCTGCTGAACCTGCTTCTCTAGGAGGGAGGCTAGGCTGGGGTGGCAGGATATTATTTATTTCCCACCTTTCCACATGCAGAGCATCATGTGCACAGGGCTCAGGCAGTGGTACCCGGACCCCTTGCTGCTCCACTGCATCCCATCCTGTGAGGTGAGTTGCACTTTACTCTCAGAAGCACATGTCCTTTATCCCCCAATCCTCATCCTGCTTTCAGCTCTGGAGTTATCCCCTCAACTTCTATCTTGTAGGAATTCTGATAGGGTTTTTTGTTTTCGCTTTTGTTTGTTTTGTTTTGGTTTGGTTTGGTTTGGTTAGGTGTTTGGGCCAAACCTGGCAGTGCTCAGGGGTTACTCCTGGCAGGCTTAAGGATCTTATAGGATGCTGGGAATCAAACCCTGGCTAGTGCAAGGCAAACACCCTCCCTGCTGTGCTATTGCTCTGGCCGCTCAGATAGGTTTTTGTTTTTGTGTTTAGTGAAGTCTATTTTAAAGGGCTTAGCCACTGCCCACTCCCCCCCAAATAAATCAAAGACAAGTTCAAAATAGTTATGTTTGGATTCCTAAGTGGGTCTGGCAGATGAATGGCCCCAAGTTACCAGATCTAAAATCAATATTGTTTAAAATTAATATGTCTCATGATTGCATTTTACTCATAAAGATCCATTTGTAGGTGAATGTGGATGCTCATATATAGACACATGTAAACTCACAGATTCTTGGATCAAAGATTTTCTCCTGAAAAATAACTGTGTCTGGCCAACACGACATCACTTCACTGAATTTGGGAGTGACTTCAGCCCCAGGAGGATGTGTCCCTATGTATCATCCAGTCCAAACCACTTCTAATCCCAATCTTGTTTTATCCACACCCAAAGCCCCTTGAGGTTGTCCAATGATTGCTCCAAACTAGATCTTTCTTCTTCTTCAAAGAGTCTTGAGCAGTATGTCACCCCAGGTTATGGTTATATGGTTAGAAAATATATATGATTAGAAATGGAGCTCAGGGTGCTGCTAATTTCTTAGCATCATGAAGGCAGTTCTTGCCTGCAAGAGTCTAGAATGAAACGGAGCCTTTCTGAGGGATGATGGTCCAGAATCCTGACCTAGGGGTATCCCCTTACACATACTCTGTCTGTCTGTCTGTCTGTCTGTCTGTCTGTCTTATTTAAACACTCTTATCCTGGGGACCAGCCAGAGAACAGTACAAATATCTGATTGCAACACACACACACACACACACACACACACACTTCCAACTCATATGCACTTCTGCACCTCATTTTCCCCGGGGAAAACTGGGTTGTGGGGAGTCTAGTTAGATGGTCCAGGGTGGGGTCTGAGCTGCAGTAAGAACCTGCGAAGGCTCTGCTTGAAGGCTCGAAGGCTTGTCAGACAGCGTCAGTGAGGCTCGGGGCCTGCAGGGCGCTGGGTGTCCTGTGGGCCAACAAACAGCTCATTATTCACATTATTCACTGCTGCCTCTGCCATCATTAGAAAAACAGATGGTAGAAGGCGGGTGGGGGGTATGGGTGACTCATCCCAGGGCTGCCGCAGGAAGGAGGAAGGGGGGATAAACAGATTCACAGACTCACAGAGCTGGGAGAGGATCAAAGGGGAGCTGAGACTTTCCTTCTGGTGCTTCTGTGCAGGAGGACGGGCTTCACTGAGGCTCCCAACACTTTCGTATCCCCTGTCCCCCACCCCTCCCCCGCCTTTGTTTCCCCTGGTGGCGGTGACAAGGAGTCAAGCCATTCCCATGGCAAGTAGAGGAGCTTTCTGCATATGGGGGCCTGGGTTTATTCTCAGTTCTTTTGTGATGACGGGGACTGCCCCTCGTCTCCCCCCACTATGCCCTTCTCAGATTTTCTCTTGCTTTCTTTTGCCTTCCTGTGATCCCTGCTGATAACACTTGCAGATTGGCCAATGGACAATCGCCATAGGTCCAAAATGAAGTCAGTTGGTGTCCCAGGGGTGAAAATCAAGACCCTTCTTGTGATATTGGGTTGGGAGAACTGACTCTCTTGGTGGGGTGCAAAAAAATAAATAATCTCAGCAAGGACCTGTTAGGCAGAGTGGAGTTTGCCTGTTCTCTGACACCACCCACTGGGCCCTTAGCCCAGCACATGCTGAGTGCATGGGATGGTTGCTGTCTCTGGACAGACGTTGGGTTCACTGTAGCTTTTAACATTCCACTCCCCCATATCAGGATTGACCAGCTTGCTATGGAGGCCTCTTTGGTGGCACCGGCCCCGAGGTGGGCACCCCATTGGATGGGGAAGTAGAATTTTGGAAATCCTGTCAGAGGCTTTAGGGCAGGGAACTCACTCCATTCCAACACTTGGGGCACCCCTCTGAATCACCACCCATGTGGGGGATAGCCTCCATTCAGAGGGGGTCCCAGTCCCTCACAGATGCTACCCTCTGTCATCCATTGGAGGGTCCAGCCCCAACCCACACCAACCCTTCCCATTTCAGTTCAGCACATGTGGGGGGCCCTTCTTGTCCCCAGAATCCCAGTAGTCCTTGTGGTCCCCAGCAGACCTTTTCTGCCCTCTTGTGAGCTTCTCCCACTCTGGAGCATACCCCTTGTTTTCCTTCCTGTTTCAGAGCAGTAACGAGAACTTGGCATCGGAGAGACTCAAGTAGGTCAGGAGACCCTTGTGGTTTCTCCAGGGCTTGTTTTCCACAGCGCCTGCAAAGCCTGTAACATAGTTTGCAAGGAGCTGGCAGTTGATCTGAGTCATGGCTAGAGCCCGGCCTGTCACTCACATGTCAGACCGTCGAGCTGAGGCACACACACACACACACACACACACACACACACACACACACACACACACACCTGTCCTTGCCCAGAACTGAAATTCCAGCTACCTGGCATTTCCTTGCCTGAGTTCCCTGAATTTTTTTTCCTTTTTTCTTCCTGCTCTCCCTACACCCCAGCACCACACCATGGCACTCCAGACTGTCCTCTAATTCATGCTGGGCCTCCTGCCTTTTTTGTTGTTGCTATTATTGCAAACATTTGCCATTTCCAAGGCTTGGGGAGGGCTGGGAAAGAAAAGACAGGGAACAAAAGGAAGAGACCACAACATCCCCCAAAGCCAACATGGCCAGCTCCGTAATGTTCAGGACTTGGTGCCTGAGGTTGCATTTCTTGCACCTCTACAGCCTTACTGGGCTTGGAAGTTTGGGACTTCAGATTCCAATTTATGGGGCCAGAGGTGGGTGGGTGAGGAAGAAATGGGTCTCTGGCACTTCCAGAGGGAGCCTCAGCCTATTTCTCAGTCTTTAAGCTGCCGGCAGCAAGGATTTGTAGATGTGCTCCCCCCCCCCCGCCACACACACACACACACACACACACACACACACACACACACACACACACACACACTTGCTATGCTGTGAAGAAACCCTCAGGTCTCTCTTAAAAATTAGACATTCAGGAGCCAGAGTGATAACACAGCACATGGCTGACTCAGGTTCAATCCCCAACATCCAGCATCCAGAATCCCCCAGAAATAATTTCTGAATGCAAAGCCAAGAGTAAGCTTGAGCATCAAAAATACCCCTCAAACAAAACACATTTAGTATCCAGAGAAACAGCCTGGGATATAGGAATGGGGGTAAGGCTCTTAGATTGAAGGTTAACCCAATTTCAATCCCTGAGCACTGCCAGGAGTAACCCTGATTCCAGAGTCTTGAGTGAGCCCTGAGCACAGACCCAGAAGTTCCGGGTGTGGCCCAACACCCCTCACCATAATATGTCCTATGTCCCACTGTGTATTGGGGTTGCAAGCATGACTGAGGTGGGACAGGCTGGGCAGGACAGGGGTGCACAGAAAGACATGAAGTGGGAAAGGAGCTAGGGTCAGACAAAGGTCTGGGGAAACCAAGACCAAGTACCTGAGTGTCTCTTTCATCTTCCCCCCTGTATCCCTCCAAAGCCAAGTGGAGCCCCTCTGTGGTCACTGGGTGGGCTGAGGAGGTGAAGAGATGAGGGAGAAGGGAGACTGCAGATATGCGTGTGGGGTGTGGGTGTGATTGTAGTTGGCATGGCCGGAAGAAGCTTGTGGAGGAAGGAGCTGGCTGGGAGGAGAGAGCCCATAAGGGGTTAACATGGTACAGTCAACTCAGCTGCATTTGGGCAGGACAGGGTGGGGGAGTCTTTCACTCCTCCACACCCAGAGGGGAGGGTGACCCCAGCACTGGCTGAGTCCCTTGGTGCACCTGCTTGGGCTGTTCCCTCTGGGCTCTGCAATTGGGGGTCCCTCACCTTGCTGATACTTCCACCCTCTTCCTCCAGCCCTTTCAGGCTGATGGCTGGTGTGACTCAGTCAACAACCGGGCATATTGTGACTATGATGGGGGTGACTGTTGCCCCTCCACTCTGTCCTCCAAGATGGTGAGTGCGGTGTCCCCAAGAAGTGGGGTGAGGGGGCGCGGGGTGGGGGAGAGGCAGTCCCAATAATGAGTCAAGAAGAGGGGGGATCATCATGAACCAGACATCCTGAAGTTTCTGGGTTATGGTTTCCCAAGGATTCTGAGAAAATCCTGGACCCCCAATTATCCACCCAGTACCTCCTTCAGAAAAACCCTGGTTTTGCTGTGGAAAGTTTCGCACCCACTTATCTTTTTTTGTTTGTTTTTGGTTTGTGGCCACACCTGGAGGCACTCCAGTTACTTCCTGGCTCTGTGCTCAGCAATCACTCCTGCTGGTGCTCTGGGAAACCTAAGGGATGCTGGGGGTTGAACCCCGGATTGCTGTGTGCAAGGCAAACACCCTCCACTCTCAGGCCTATACCTATTTATGTTGATTCAGGAAAAGTTGCTGCAGGCAGAGAATGACGGGGTCCCTCTCTGAGAAGGGGGTGCACGATTGGCAGTGGAGCAGATCGGTTCTTAGCCATCTCCATATGAAAGTCAATGACGACTTTGGGGGGTCTTCTAAACATTTTGCTCCTCCCACAATGCTCCCCAGACCCCGCTCAGACCCCTTTATTCTTGTTTCCATACCTTTCCTTCATCCCTGTTCCTCTGCGCATTACTCAGCGGGCAGCGATATGCAATAAGTCTATAACATTAAAGAGGCTGGATATTTTTTGGTCCTAAATGCCCTTCTAGAAGTGTGGCAAAAAATTACCTTTGGTCTCAGCAAGGAAGGTTGGTGTTCTCCGGGCACACGGCAAGAGTGAGGACAGAGCATTGCATTCCATGCTGTGAT
Organism: Suncus etruscus; assembly: GCF_024139225.1. Lineage (NCBI taxonomy): Eukaryota > Metazoa > Chordata > Mammalia > Eulipotyphla > Soricidae > Suncus > Suncus etruscus. The sequence continues at coordinate 56,727,284 of NC_064854.1, read as the reverse complement.
GAGCAAAGTGGACTGTGAGAATAGAAAAAGCCCGGATGCTGGGGTCCAGATCACTCTTTTTTCTTTCTCTCCCCAGGTCACCCCCTTTGCCGCCGACTGTGATACGGATGAGTGCAGCTGCAGAGACCCCAAAGCAGAAGAAAATCAGTAGCTTTGGGGGTTTCCACCCTTCTCACCCACCCCCACCTCCTCCACCACTCCACCACCCCCGTCCTTCCTGTGTGTGAGAGACCACTAGGCTCCAGGCAAGAAGATTCCAGGTGGATCAAAAATAATAATAAAAGAGAGTGTGGTGTGGTGAGAAAAGGGGAGTTTGGGGGGCCCAATGAGGGGCCAGAAGAGGACTAAGGTGCCCAGGACAAGGGGACCCAGGTGGCAGAATCAGGGAGATCCCAGTTGTTATGCCTCCCCACAAAGAGTGACTGAAAGCAGGAGGAGATATTTGTAGGTTCTCAAGGGCCTGCCTCCCAAATTTCTAGCCCCCACAGCCATCCTTCAACCCTCCAACCCTGCTCTGCCCCTCTCCCAATCAGCAACCCCCAAGACCAAAGTCCTCGAAGTTTCCAGAACACTGTTTCAACCCTTCCACGGGCCACCCCTTTCTAAGTATTTAAATATGATTCTAGAAATATATTCTATATTATCTCTCTATATATATTTGTTTTATTTGTTTTTTGCTGCCTCCTAAGCACAAACTGTCCCTTTGTTCTTTGTGCCACTCAGGCTGCTGTGAAGTTCACATCCTAGGTAGTCTGGAGGCTGTGGGGGCGGCAGACTCTGGTACCAGATCCCCCCCAGAAGGAGATTGGGGATGGGGGTGACCAGACTGGGTGGAAGCAGGGATGACATGTCCACAGGAAGGAACCGTGGTTCTTGAATCATGTATGAGCTTCTCCTAATGTCTCAGGACTCTAAGGGAGTTGGTGAGGCCCATGAGGGGGTCCCTGCACCCTGCACCCCTCCTCTGATTCCTCAGGGCATGCTAGCCAGCCTGTCTATGCACACAGTTGTTAGGACCCCTGAAGTCACCCATCCCATTCTTGAACCCCACTGTCTCACTGCGCCTCACCCCCAGGCCTCAACTTTGCTCAAAGCATGTAATCAGCCATTCATTTTTGGAGAAGCAGAGTAGTGGAGGGGACACATGGGATGTAGGGGAAACAAGGGAGGCCGATGGAAGACTTGGTAGGATATGGGTGCAAAATAGAGAGGAGTAGGCTGAAGCAAAAGCACAATACAGAGGGTATTTACCTTGTGCACAACTGACCCAGGTTTGATTCCTGGAATCTCACTGGCTCCCCTGAAGCCCTGCCAGGTGTGATTCCTGTTCACAGAGCCAGGTACCCTGAGTACCACCAGGTATAGCCCAAAAGACAAGGCCAAAAACAAAGAGGGGAGTAGGTCAGGTTAGGGGAGTAGTAGGGAGTAGTTAGCACTACTTCTGATCAGCGGAAGCAGCGGGATTCACAGGAAATTCTTAACCTGGTTTGTAGGATCCAATCCCTGACCCAGAGATATGGATTATGGAGTTAGGGTGATACTCACTGGCAGAGAGGAGAATGTCAGCACCTCAAACACCCCTATCCTTGCCTCTGCTCCCTGTGGGGAACATTCTGCCTCAGGTCCTGGAGAACAGAAGGAAGCAGGAGTCCTCCCTCTCCTGTACAATACCCCGAGTTTGCCCTCACAGGAGTGGTTGGGAGCCTTGTCTCCTCCAAAACCCAAGAGCCAGGACCATTCAGGACCACCTGGGCTCTCCTGGTCACTGGCTCTCCGCCTCCTCTGAAGTGGGGTTCAATATGGACTTCATGTTGAAGACCAGTGCTCAGGACTGATATAAAAGGGGGGCCAGGGCAGAGGACTTTATCTGCCCCTTTTCAGTACTCCCTGTCTCTCCCTCACTGGTGTTCACTGTCAATTCCTGCTTGGGTCACACACATCCCCAGACAAATATCTGTATTCATTTTCGGCGCTTGAATAAATGGTGTGCAGGGATAGTTCCACCCACCCATTGGGAATAGGTGGAAGGTTCTTTTGGTGAACACAGCTGAGCTGAAGTCAGTGTCTCCAGCCCTGTCTGAAATCAGGGTGACATGGGGTGGGGTCCCTGGGTGGCTGCCATGGCTGCAGGGAGCCCCTTCTGGTGAAGGCTGCGCCAACAGAGAATGAGGGATTCTCCCGGGATTGGATCCCCCTGAATTGCTAGGAGCACTGAAGGACTCAGACATCAGGTGGACATGTTCCCCCTTTCAGAACAGTTCATACCACTTCTCATGTGGCTCTGGGTCCCTCTGAAGAAGCCCCAGCTGTTCCATCTCTCAATGCCCTCTCTGCTCCCTCTGGTAATTAGGGGTTCTAGATGGTCCCATCATAGGGTAGGGATCAGGCACAATGCCTGGATCCATTCAACTTTCCCACTGGGCATCATGCTTGGCACCCCTGTCCTTAGAGATGATGTTGGGGACATCAGTAGGCACCCCAAAGGGCTGTCACCATAGGAACCCCCACAAAAGGAGCCACCATACACAGCCAAAGTTTTGTAAAGATTAACTAGTGTCCATTTAAAAAAAAAAAGTCAGCACAGGAAGTGTAACCTAAGCGTCTGCTTCTGGGGTTCACAAGGTTCAGTCACTTGGAGCCCTTTGCTTGGGCCAGGTTCAAACATCATCAGTGTTAAGCATTTCTCCCCTTAGAAGCATCTTAGAAACAACCGTGCAGGGTCTGGAGCCATGCCCAGAGGGAGGGCATTGGTCTTGTATGCAGTCGACCCGGATTTGATCCCCAGAGGGTCCTCTGAGTACCTCGAGGAGTGATTCTTGAGTTCAGAGCCAGGAGTCAACCCTGAGCTGGGCCCCCAAAAAACTAGCACAGCACAGGTGAGATCATTTCTGAGTGATGCCTTGAAATCGGGAACAGCAGTTCTCCAGAGGCAAGGCTGGGGTGGCATTCTCTGGAGGGTCAGTGCAGGAAGCTGATGCCAGGAGAACAGCAGGGGGCTGGGAGAGATCAAGGCTTGATTCACATGCAGATGAAATGTGGACCGAAGTTCAGCTTCCCACAGGGTCCCAAGACACACCCCAAACTCTCAACCCTCAGCTCTCAGTTGCCAGGCCAAGGTAAGGAGCCACATCTCGGCCTGGGGCCTCCAATCAGATCTGTTAGAACAAGCTGCTTTTACAAAAAATAAAGGCATTTCTCAGCTTCCTCTTTTCTTTTCACTCATGTCTTGACATGTAAAAGTCCACCTGACTAAATTAGCTTGCTAGGTACTTTTGTCTCTCACTCAACCAGCTGAATTTGAACTGGTCAATAAGGAAAGGTTTTGATTTGGTGATCTGGCGGGCCAGGAGGCTACAAGGCGAGAAGCCGCCCACCTCCATGATTCTCTCCCTCATGACTGGCTTGGTTTATTAATTTGCATGGTGACCCTGCCTCAGACCAGCTTACCTGGGGTTGGAAATAAGGAAAGTGGATCTATTTACACATGCCAGCTTCTGGCCTGTTTCAGGTAAGGCCAAGATGCAAAGTAGAAATAAGGTGAAAGTGGTGGGGTCACTAGCCTCAGAGCTCAGCCCACAGGCCCTCTAAAATAGTCTCATTTTGGATTGGAGAGAGATTTCTGGGTTCAGGCCCTGCTTTGCATGTGGCTGACCCCAGTCCCATTGCTGACACCAAGGGTCCCCCAGAGCATCACAGCTCTCAAAGTGCCAAGCACTGTTGGGGGGGGTCCTGTTGCATTATCAGGTGCCAATTGTTGTATTAATTATTTGTTATAAAGTCCTAGTGTTGGCCAAATGCTAAACTCACCTGGATGGTGAGACCCTCCCACAGCTGGGAGGGGTCTGTGGTTGGTAATTAAGAATTGCCTGGGAGGAGGAAGGAGAGGCAGATGCAGCAAGGAGATCAGAGACAGGATGGATGTAGAAGCTGGAAAAGAGGTTGCTTAGCTTAGAGGCCATGTGAGAAATATGCACATGGCAATTAGGGCCTTGTAATAAAGCTGGATGTCTCCTGAAACATCATCTGACTGCCTGTGTATTATTTCTTCACTGTCACCCTGCACCTACAGACCCGCAGGCCTATGGGGCTGCAGGCGCTGGGCTGGGCAGAGAAAGGCCTCACCATCCATCCACACTACTAGGACTCTTTAATTTATAATTAATACAACAGGGTCCCAGATCATCCCTGACCCCCACCCCCACCCCAGCATCATGTCTTCAAGTCTCTTATGGAACCGCTGGCCCAGTTGGTCAGGTTTTCTGGGAGGACCCCATAGGCCTCCTGAGTACTACTTGGGAGATTACAACTCCCCCCCACACACACACACCCAAATAAGTCTTGATTCTGCCTGCAAGGGGTAGCCCAGGGAATGGGTAGAAGGGGGCTATGGAGAATGGCCAAGTAGGGGAGGCAGGGGCCAGAATGTGATCCCCCCCCAGCTACCATATGGGTTTTCTCATGACACCAGGCATGTGTGTGGCAGTGGTGGGGTACAGTCTCGGCCCACCTGCAAGCTGTTTAGTAAGACCCAAGCCAGAGAAGGGCAGCTAAGAGTTTAGAGCCCAAGACAGAGCACGGCTTGAAGGGAACAGAGAGCAAAAATCAAAAAGAACAGGTGGACTAACTGTGAGTTTCAAACTGTCAGCACCTGCTTTAGCTGCAACTTGTGCTTTGCTCAGAAATGATAAAGGAGTGTGTGAGTGTGTGTGTGTGTGTGTGTGTGTGTGTGTTGAATCGGTTTTAAAAATCAGCAACAGCACAGCAAGGAGGGCATTGTCTTGCACACAGCCAGCCCAGGTTTGACCCCTAGGATCCCATAGGGACCCCAAGCACCACCAGGAGTGATTCTCGAATTCAGAACCAAGAATGAGTCCTGAGTACCACTGGGGTTTGCTCCCAATAAACAATTTAGCTTCAGTCTGTGCAGATGGGAAGTGGGGCTATTTCATTTTGTTCCCCAAAGTCCTCTGCTCTGTCCCTGAGTAACCCCAGGCCCAACTGGGCCACCTCTTCCTATGCCTCTGCACATTGCCAGGTGCTTATAGGACCTTTGAGGCTGCTTTGTGGCCAATGGCCAGAAAGGGGAGGAGAAAAGGCATCCTTGTTACAACACCCTCCTGAAGAGTGTCCCCAGCGTGCCCTAGAGAGAGATGATGGGGTCCCTGCTTCCCACAGACTGGTCATGAGGATGAATCCCCCCCTTACATTCCGGACCAGCTAGATGAGGGTGTGGAGAGTGGGGGACTGCCACCCTCAGAATAGCTTTCTAAAAATGGCCTTGGGGACCTCCCCAAAACAGGGACCACCAGGATGCAACCTTGTAGTCTTGGAAAGGTCCTCTAGGGCCAGAGACAGAACCAGCACACTGAGCATGCTATTCCCTCTTTTGGCACTATCACCCCTAACTCCCAGCTGTGTCTTAAAAGTCACTCCAAGAAGGTTGACTTGACTCTAAGGTGCCCAATGATTAGGCTCAGGGACTGGAATGATAGTACACTTGTCTCGAGTTCAATCCCCAGCATCCCTCAGGGTCCCCTGAGCACTGCTAGGAGTGATCCCTGAGTGTAGGGCCGCAGTCACTGCAGTAGGTGGGTGTGTGACCCCAGAAGAAAAGCAGAGCAAAGAGTCACCCCTCCAGGGCACTAAGAGTTGTTTATTAGTCAAATGGGCTGTTGTGGACAGTTGTGTGTGAAATCTCCCCGGAAACACTGAGGTGGCTTTGCCAGAACCAGAACTGGGCTGCCTTTATTCCCCCTTCTCCCTTGAGGCATATAGTGGGCGGGTCACAAGGTTCCCAGTGGGCCTGGGCGAGGAGTCACTGAAGCAGGGCTGGCCTGGGGTCTGGCACAGTGCTCCAGACCCCTGAGAAACTCTCAGCAGCCCAGGGGTGAGAGTGGTGTGGTGGTGGTGGGAGGAGGATGGTCTGTACAGACCCAACCCATTTGGCAGTTTGGAATCTAGGGGTTCAGTACTGGCTCTGTGCACCTCCTCCTTTGGGATGGCTCCCTCCAAGTACCCTTTGGCAAATGTCGACAGGATGGGGCTCTAGGAAGGTTCCTGGGCTGGAGACCCACACCCCAGGTGTCCTGGTGTGAGGGGAGGTGCTGGCTGGGAGCTCGAGGAGAGAACAAAGTCCCCTTCGTGGAAAAGCCCCTGCCTGTTCTTAGGGGGCCTGGGAGGGGCAGGCTGGGCCTCCCTGTGAGGGCTGAGAGTGCCTGACAAGGTGGAGGACCGTGAGCCACACTGGAGCAGGTGGAGGGAGGTTCCTGTCTCAACTCTATGGGCCCCACAGGTTGCAGACTCATGGGGACATATAAGGGGGCTGGGAGACTCAGGGAGCCAGGGTTGCCCCTCGAAAGGGAAGGACGGAGCAGAACGATGAACCCCTTTAGTAGGAGAAAAGAGGGAAGAAAGTAAATAAACGGCAGCACGAGCCTCTGATAGGTCCCACGAGACAGGGGGAGCCTCATATCATGAAGGAAGAAGCCGCAGGGTCACGACATGCAGAGAGAGGCGGCGGCACTCAGGAGCTCTGCTGGGGCTGTGAGCCCCTGCCCTCTGCCTGCAGCAGGTGCCTCGGAATAAGGGCCCAGAGCCCCGGGTCCTGCACCCAGGCCAGCATCCCTAGACATCGTGGTCCCCATAGTCATTGTAGGGGACACTCAGGCTCTGCTCCTCGCATGTTTTCCGCAGATCCCGGCCAAGCTGGGCCCAGTCCAGGCCATAGGGCTTGATCTCACTGTAGCGACAGCCTAGGTAGCGGAGGCTGCTGCGTCGCAGTCCGATCTTGGGCTCCTGCAGGAGGCTGTGGCACCAGCCACTCAAGTCCCCGAGCTGCGCCAGGATGAGGCCTGCTTTTCTGGGGTACGAGAGGAAGAGAGGGAGGGAGGAAAGTGGAGAGAGAGAGACAGACAGACAGAGACAGATGACAGGCAGGCAGGCAGACAGACAGAAACAGAGAGACAGATATGTTCCAGTGAGTGCAGGGCCACACTTCCTGCGCCTGGCCCATTGGACAATGGGCCACAACCTGCATGAGACCCAGAGTTAGGACCCTGAGAGTCAAGAAGAAGCCCCTGAGCACTGCCAGGGGGAGCCCCAAAGTGAATCATCCCCCACTGGTCTCCAAAGCAGAAGCTATTGTGTTGTTGTGGGAAAGACCAGAAAGAATAAGGTGCAAGTTTTTCAGTATGGGAGATGGTGGTCCTTCCTCCCTCTCCTTCCTTCCCTCCCTCCCTTCTTTCTCCCTCCCTTCTTCCCTCCTTCCCTCCACTGCAGTCCTCCCCTCCCTTCTGTGAAGCTGGTTACCTGGGGCCCAACTCATCTTCACAGCGCCAGGTGAACTCCCCAAAGCTCTCGTAGTGCTGGTTGTAGTGGTAGAGGACTCGGTGTAGGGTCGGGGAGCCTAGGTCCAGCAGAGTGTTGTAGGCCGTTTGCTGCTCCTTCCCGCTGGTGTAGCCATTGAACAGATTGTAGATCTTGTCTGCAATCTCTGAGGAGGTCAGGAAAGGGGAAACGGCAGTGACTAGAGAGGCGTCCCTTGGTCTGTCACTGCAGACTGGACCAAACTCCCACAGGGAATACCCAAAGTTGCTGGCCTCTCAGATGAGCCCACAAATGGCAGCAGATTTAAGCACCTCAGCTCCCCCTCCGCCCTAAAGTTTTCCCCTTTCTTTAAAGTTTGTGCCCATTTGCAGATATGTGAATAAATTAGTCATGGTGTATAAGTACATATATAGCAGAGTATTCAGATATAAGGCAAGTAGAAATCTTACAATAGGGGCTGGCGAGGTGGCGCTAGAAGTAAGGTGTCTGCCTTGAAAGTACTAGCCAAGAAACGACTGCGGTTCAATCCCCCGGTGTCCCATATGGTCCCCCCAAGCCAGGGGCAATTTCTGAGCGCTTAGCCCCGAGTAACCCCTGAGCATCAAACGGGCATGGCCCCAACATTTTTGTTGTATGATAGGAATGGGACAGGAGTGACTAGAGAAAGTGTAGTAGACTATATAATGGAGAGTATGAAGATAGAAGAAATGTTGGAATTGTAACTTTTGGCTCCAGTCAGAGATGTAGCCTAGGATCATTGTATCTGACTAGCTTGAGTGAGGTTTGATATCTGACATTGCAAAATTAGTTGATTCATTCTCATTACAGTCATAAAATTCCTTGGGGGGGGCGTTATCAGGCTCTCCCTTTTTGGTAAGAGAAAGGTCTTCCCCCTGAGCCTGCCAGGAGCGATTTCTGAGCATAGAGCCAGGAGTAACCCCTGGGCACTGCTGGGTGTGTCCCAAAAACAAAAACAAAAACAAAACAAAACAAAACAAAAAAAAAGAGAGAAAGGTCTTCAAGAGTCTAAGTTAGCCCATTTCAGGGATAAGTGCCTTTTGTTTTTAGATTGTCAAAAAATGCAGAGACTGAGGCAAGGATTTGGTGAATAGATTATAAGCAAGTGCAATTCCCTGTGTGTGGTGGGTGGAGATATAAAGAGGCAGGAAAGGAGGCTGTGTTTATCTACTATACTTCCTGGGGCCCATCATCTATTTTTGAACATGATGAGTGAAGCTAGACAGGAGAGGGCCAATGACAGTGATCTCTCTCATCTGTGGGACATGAAGAAGCCTGGGAGGTAGATAACGAGAAACAAAGGGAACAGAAGCCAAGAACTGGTTTCTAGGAGGAAGCCCATCACAGGGGAGTAGGCCAATGGTAGGAAGTGGATTGGATGGGGTGGAAGGCGTGCTCTGAAATTTGTATGGATGGAACCATAGCAAGAACAGTTTTGCAAAGCTCAGAGGATCCAAGGTGGAAGGGGCTGGATTGTGCTACTAGACCCTCACTCCATTTCCATATGCAAATAGGACTAGCAGGAGTGCCCCATGTCCCAGGTTGAATTAACATGCCCCAGGCAGCAGAAGGCACTCTCTACAGAGCCTGGATGTGTGCAGAGATCTATAAATCCCATCTGATCTGCTATGTAGACCAGCATGAGTCCCCCTAGGATTTTAGTTCTGCCTCTTCCTTCTCTGCTTCCAAGGTGATCAAACCCAGCAGAGGATCTCCTGGTCAGCATTGTTGTCTTGGTTTCATTTAAGTTTCATGTGGAGCTACACCCACCCCTTGAACAGCTTTGGTCCTGTTGCCCAGCCCAACCCCCCACCCCCAAGAGAATATAGAGCACTGTTTCACTGTCTTTTTGCATGAACCCCCTGGTTCATGCAAAAAAAGAGACTTGTTTTCATTTTTATTTTTATTTTATTTTATTTTATTTTGGTAAATAGCCAACACGAGACCTTTGTGTAAGAGCTGGGCCCAACCTTCCTGTTTCAGGCACTGTATTTTTTTCTTCTTTTTTGTTTTTGTTTTTTTATTTATTTTTTTGGTTTTTGGGTCACACCCGGCAGCGCTCAGGGGTTACTCCTGGCTCTATGCTCAAAAATCGCTCCTGACAGGCTCAGGGGACCATATGGGATGCCTGGATTCGAACCACCGACCTTCTGCATGTAACGCAAATGCCTTACCCTCCATGCTATCTCTCCAGCCAATCTTCCTGTTTCTAAGGGGCAAGGATCAAGCCTCAGAGGCTGCTGGAAGAGGCATCGCTTTATGCCTGCAACTTGGCATGTCCCAAACATTGGCAGATCCCTGGGAGTTGGGTGAGAGCACCGCAAATTCCAAACCTGAAGCCTTTTTGTGTATGGAAGCAACTTAACCTCAGAGGTGGGTGCCTCAAAAAGAGGAAGCCTCAGTTTCCCTTTGCTTGCAGTTCCATCTGTCCCCATTGACTTTGCACACACCCCATCCCCTAGGGACTGGATCATAATTGAAACATTGTAAACTGGACCAACAATTCTGCCCAAGGAGAATAAGGTAACAGAAAATGGCTAAGGCAAATGGCCAAACCCAAAGGACTAGCCAGACCTCTTTGGTGGGGTCCAAGCATGCTCTGTGTGACATTCTTCTCAGTTGATAAGGAAGGCAAAGAGCCCTGTAAGGCCTGCAGGAAGACTCATTTTCCTATAAACCCCCACAAAATAATGAGCCACATTTAACTTAGCCCTATACTATTCCTCCCCACATGGGAAGTTCCTTTTTCTTCCTTTCTTTTCTAAACATTTTTTTTACCTTCTAGCTCAGAATCTGATCATCCTGACTTCTCAGTATGTCCATCCTTTAAAACACCCATGAACCTGAGAACCAAGGACAACCAGAGACCCTCCGTCAAGCTCTTGCATTGCCCCCTTCAGACTGGCCTTGACAGCTCTTACCTTGGGCCTTGACGTCATCCACCACGGGGCAGGGGGTCTTCACGATGACATCACTTGGCCTTGAGCGTCGCCCTGTGTTGTCCACGCCCCACAGGGTGAACCTGGGGGAGAAGAGGCGGCATGAGGGGAGAGGATGCCCTGCAAGCTTGGGGTGTATCACCAAAGGGGAAACAGAAACTTCTCCAAGTGGGGTCCACCAAAATTGCTATATTCCCCCCAGGGGGAGCTAGAGAGTGTTCCTGAGCCCCTCCTGGAAATGAACCCCTAATTCACTGCAGCATTTCCTAGTGGACAAGTCTTTTCTCTCTGAGCAACTGGCTCAGACTGCCCTGAACTTAGCAAAGCCTTGGTAGAGGTAAGACCCAGTTAGCACTCAACCCTCTCTCTTCCTGAGACTCCAGAAGGTTCTTGAGGGGATATGACACCTTTAGCACCCCTGGAGACATGACCCAATCCCTCAGGGAGCTCCAACCAGGTGGCTCAGGAAAGGCACTCGAAGGCCCGCATGACACACATGACTCACATGTAAAGCGTGTCGGGTTCTAGGCACCGGATGATGAGGGAGATGGTGGCCAGCTGCTTGTCTGGCACCTGGGCAGGCATGGCACAGGGGGACTTGGCGCCGGAGATGATGTCGTCCACAAAACTCAGCACCGTTTCTGCCCCAAGAGGAAGAAGAGAAGGAAAGAAAGGGCCCCTGAGTGCATGACACTGCTCAGCCTTCTGTAATCCTTCACGGAGAGGAGTCTAGAAGGATCTAGAAGGTGTCATAACCAAGCCCATCTCGATGGTGTTATTTATCTGGAGTTTGCCCAGATGGTTGGGGTGGGGTGAAGGTAGGGGTGCTGAGGAGGCTATAAGTGAATCTGAACCATGTAAATCCCTTACCTGAGCTGGGCTCCACCTAGGAGAGGGGGTGTCACACTCCAGCATGAGTTTGAGGAATATTTTTGGGCTGAAATGTCCTAGTGGGCAGCCAACGAGAAACAGGAGCATGCAGTGCACACCCCCTACCCCTTTCCTCTGGGCCTTCCCATGCTCTGGGATTCTAGCTGGACGTGACCACAGCTGAATTAGCTTCAGGACAGGGTCCTCGGAGCATTCATACCCCCTCCTCCAGCCCAGGCTCTAGCCAGAGGGGGCTGTGAGCAGGCGTTTTCTTCTGCAATCATGATGAGGTTAGCGGGGTATTGTTTCCTAATTGTGGGCGGGGATGAGGTCTGCAACTGGCACAGTTCCTCCACCAGAGCCTGCCTGGAGGCTGAGAAAAGGCACCTCTCTGACAAACACTGACAAAATCAAAACAAGACAATTTCGGTGACAGCTGTCGGCCTTTCTGGGGGTTGGGAGAAGGATATCCTGGAGTACTGGAGGAACGGCAATGGACAGAGCTCTACATTTCTCACCCGGGGCCTCCCTCTGGTCACTTCTCCTGGTTGGATGAAACAGGTGGTGGAGGGTGCGGGGTCCTGACCTGTCTCCACTTTGGAGTGATCCATGCGGTCTGTGACCTTTTCCTGGCGGATGAGGTAATCAACGATGTGAACCCCAATCAGGGGTTCTGAGTGCTCCCACTGAAGGACCACCAGGGTGCTGCTGGGCTCATGGGCCGTGGACAGCCGGAGCCTAAAATGCACACAGGCAGAGAGTTGATCTGGGGAGCACTGCCCTGGGAATGAAGGCATAGACATACTTTGCATCGCACTAGTCCTGGTTCAATCCCCAGCACCATACAGGGTTCCCCCTCCCCAAGCCCCACCAGGAGCATCCCTGAGCACAAAGCAGCCAGGATTAGCCCCATAGCACCTGTTTTTCTAAGCTTGATTAAAGCAAACTTGCTTGTTTTCTTTGCAAGTTCTCAAAGCTCTATGGACGTGAGGTTCCATTCTTCATGCAAGATGAGGAACCCCAAGTTTGTAAATAAGCAAAGAAGTTGGAGGAGGAGCTGCTTCCAGGGGTGGGAGGGTTGGGGGGGGGGGTAACCCACAGGGCTGGTGAATTCACCAGGGTTTGCTCTTGCAAAAGGGTTGCTGAGTTGATCCTTACAGCGCAAGGCAAGAACTCAGGTTTGCAGTTGGCTTTGCACAGTAGGCCCTGCCCTGTGGGAAACATCTGACCCTGTCTGCTCCCTAATGGGGCCCCGGGCACCCGCTGGCTGTGCTTTAGAGCTGATTTTAGTGGGAAGCAAAGTGTTCCAGAGCAACTGAAAGAGCCACGTGTTCACTCTCCCGGAGGCAGGATCTGGCGTCTGTTTTTTCTGGTTTCTGCATCTAAGTCTGTTCTGGAGGGTTTTTTTTTCCCTGCATCTCCTTCGGCCCATTCCAAACCTTTCCCTCCCTGGCTTCTACTGATCCCAAACCAGCGTTTTCCTGCCACATTCCCCAGCCCTGTGGAGAAACTCAGCAAACATAAATGACACCTTCAAAGATAATTTCAATAAGTTTGCTGCCTTCATGGCTAGAATCTTGGGGTTCTCACTGACCCCCCCCCATTCCCCATTTTTTCCAAGACCACTGACTTCTGGGAGTTTTCCCAGCTCTTTCCAGCCTGCTCCTGTACCCCTCCCTTGGGATATTCTCTCTCTCTCTCTCTCTCTCTCTCTCTCTCTCTCTCTCTCTCTCTCTCTCTCTCTCTCTCTCTCTCTCTCTTCCTCCCTCCCCCCCTCGCTCTCCTTGTCTCCCTGACCTGTAGACTGAGGGTCACCAGACAAAATAGTAACAAGGGGTCATTATAAAGGGGATCCCCAAATCCAGGACTCTCAGTTAATGAGTTTTTGCTTTTGTTTTTTGGCCATACCCAGTGATGCTCAGGGGTTACTCCTGGCTCTGTGCTCAGAAATCACTACTGGAAGGCTCAGGGGATCATATGGGATGCCGCAGATCAAACCTGGCTCCATCCCCAGTCAGCCGCCTGCAAGGCAAATACCCTACCTCTGTGGTATCACTCTGGCCCCTTAATAAGGTTTTCTTGAAACACCCCCACATGGTACAAATATATAGGAGAGAGAGAAACAGGCAAGCTCCATTCTTAGGGGTTACTTTTGGCTCTGCACTCAGGATTCACTCCTCACAGGATCCAGGACCATATGGGAGGCCAGGTATCAAACCTAGGTCAGCCACATGAAAGGCAAATGCCCTCCCCACTATGCTATCACTCCCCCCAGCCCACATTCCTTTTTTTTTTTTTTAAGGATAGACCGAATGACCTACAGAGACACATCCATGTGATCTGAACTTTGATGAGAAAGCCCAGGGCCTGTGGGTGCTAAGAGTGAGGCATTGCCACAGGAGAGACAATGAAGCAGTTAGAGATGTAGTTTTGTAGCTCTCCCTCAAGAAAGCTTGCCCATGCATAGCTTGCCCCTGACACGGAGGATGGATGAGGCCCCAGACATTGGGCATTGACACAGGCATTAATGAAAATCACATGTGCATGGAGATTCTGCAGAAAAAGCACCAGGGCATTAAAAGAAAACATCAAGTCTTTCTGAGAACTTGGGTTCCATGAAAATAATGGGCTCAGGCCCAACTCTGCTAAGAAGTGGACATGCGCATGACTTACAACGGCTGATGGAGAACTAGAATGCACTGTTATTTCCAATGCTCAATAATAAAACAATTAAAACATTGAGCAATTGAGATTGACTGCAGTGAGGGGAAAAGGGTAATTTGAATTGACAAGGAAAAGTCAAATCCTTTAGAGCTGCATCTAGTTGGGGGAAAATCAGGCTACTGTGGTCTTGAGCCTGGAAAGAGTGAAGAGGTTCAGATGTAATCAAAGGCTGGAACAATAGCACAGCAAGTTGTGTGCCTTGCACACAACCAACTTGAGTTCCATCTTGCCATTCTATGCCGTTTCAACAGAAGTGACCTGAATGCAGAGTTCAGAGTGATCCCTGAGCACACACAGATCCCTGAGTGATTCCACACCTACAGGGTGTAGTTCTTCCTGCCATGATGAGCTGATACTGTCTTCCCTGTGGCTTCTTAGATACTACACCTGTCTTTCCAACACCATCTTCCTGGGCCTCCCTTACTACCTTAGATGGATATTTCTCACTTGTTATGGGGTAGATCAAGATCTGTTTACTCTTGTGTATTTTCAACTATTTTTCCCCACAGCATCTTCTATATCTGGCTCCTGAGCATCTTTCTAGAACTTCCAGAACACCCAGACCAGCCCTTCCAGAACCCTCCTCGCATCTACTCAACTCCAATCCATGCTCTGTCTCCTTTCTCCTTGATTTCAATTGCCAAGTCCACTGGGTCCTGTCCACTGTCATTGTTACCCTCTCACCTCCAAAGTCCTCCCTACCTAAAACAGAAGCAATCTTTCTACAGTCTGATTAGAAAACTGAATGTGCTTGGTGCCCTTAAGGAAAGTCTCCTCCTCCTCCTCCTCCTCCTCCTCCTCTTCTTCTTCTTCTTCTTCTTCTTCTTCTTCTTCTTCTTCTTCTTCTTCTTCTTCTTCTTCTCCTCCTCCTCCTCCTCCTCCTTCTTCCTCTTCTCCTTTTTCTCCTCCTCCTTTCCCTCCTCCCCCTCCTGCAACCCCTTCCTCCTCCCCTTCTCATCTTCTTCTCTTCTTCCTCCTCTTCTTCTTCTTCCTCTTCCTCCTCCTCCTCTTCTTCCTCCTCCTCCTCTTGTCACTTGGTAATACTCAGGGCTTACTCCTGGCTTTGTGCTCAGAAATCATTCCTGGTGGGGCTTGGGGAACCCTATGGGACATTGGGGATTGTGCCTGGGTCAGCTGTGTGCAAGGCAAACACCTTCCCTGCTGTCCTCCCTCTCCAGCCCTTCTACACTTCTCAGACCTTTCGGCCACATATCACTGCTTTCTTTGCATCCAGGAGAAACTCAAATGTCTCCTTGTTCATTAACACTTCCCCCACCGCCCATCTCAGCCAACTCCTCTCTCCAGACCTGTGACGTGGACAGCTGGGATTCTGCCTCCCTTCCTGGGCCAGCAGCTCCTCAAGGGCAGGGCACAGTCCTGCCTGTGAAAGTCCCTCTACCCACCAGGCACCGGCCTGCAGCCTTGCAAACCCTTGCAGGTGGGGTCTACAGAACAGCACTGAGGAATGCATGCAAGGAGGCAAGAGAAAGGAATCATACACAGGCTGTGGGAGAGGCGCGCATGTGGGGAGCCCATCTGCTCCGAAGGCGGTGGCGTCACAGCGGCACCAGTCCTCGATGACATCGCCAGTCCCTGAGCACCACAGAGAGCTCATGGTGGCCTCTTGCAAGAGCTGCAAGAAAGAGAACCAAGCATGAAATCCTAGAGCGTGGAGACAGAGCTGTGTGCCTTACACAATGTAGCCAGCAGGGGGCAGCATCTACCTATTTATTGGCTCCAGATTTTCTGGAAAAACGTTTGTTATCAAAATCATGGGCTGTTACTTTGGGGTAAGATCTGATCCACTCAGGGACCATAAATCACTTCATTATTGTTTTTTATTTTTAAATACACCAGGAGGTGCTCAGGGCTTTACTCTGGCTCTGCACTCAACAATCCTGGCAGGGTTCAGGGGACCATATGGGATGCTGGGGATTGAACCCGGGGTCGGCCACATGCAAAGCAAATGTCCTCCCCACTGTACTATCAACTCCAGCTCCACCAATCTTTATGCCCCTTTATCTTTCTCCAGTAATACTGTCATATTTTGACTATTGTACCCCATGTTTTTTTTGCAAACTAAAATGAGCAACTTGTAAGATGATGGGAGTACAACACAGTGGACATCCTTTTCCCCTACCCTCAGCTCTCTAACCATTTGTTTTGTTATGAGACCAACACAAAACAGGTCTCCAAGGGACCCTCCTGTTTATCAGACCAAAGAGAACAATGCAGCTCCATATTCCCCATGGAAAAACAGTCTCCAGCACTCATGTAAAGAAATATGTGGTGGTGGTGGTAGTAGTGGTGGTGGAGACCCGAATATATCCTTTAAGGGACAAACAGGGATACCTTAGGAGTCTCCTAAGAAAGGAAAAAAAAAACTCTGCTGCATCTACAAGGTCATGCCCAATGGATGAGCCACCTTGGCTGTGCATCTCCTGCCCTGGCCCCCGAACCGCTCTCTGCACCCTCCAAGTTGGTGGTGCATATGTTTTTGATCTGCCATGTCTGTGCCTTGTTTTATTCTAAGAACCAGATGTAGAATAGCCTGGAGTTCTTAGACCTACTCACCTTTTCGGAAAAAAGAACCACTCAGTGTCTCTCCACCACCACCACCTTTCCCCTTTCCCCTTGGACATCTACCTTTTCTAACCAACATTCAAAAAGTTTCCCTAGTGGCATCCTGAGGTCACTGAAGCCCCCTGGATTTTTGCAGTGGCCATTGAGGGCATTGCAGGGCCACTTGGTGGCCTCCTGAGGCTACTGCAGTCCCCAGATATTTGCAGCATTCCCCCACCTTGGGAAACAGGTACATTTTCATGCCAGCCTGACCCCCCCCAACTGTCCCCCAGACTCTCTGCACAGAGACTGTGTGGTCTCCCCAGCTACCTTCTTCCCAGGTTTTCTCAAAGTGTTCCTGAGTCACAAGGGTGTATGTGGTGGCTGCGCTGATTGAGCTTAATATGAAAACATGCAAATGAGATTATTAGGTGACATCTCACACTTCTTATTCCCACATTCCCCCTGCACCCTCACAGCCCCTCTAGCCCATGGGAAGCCACAGCTCTCACTCACCCTCTGGGTCTGGTTGTTGGTCACCAGCTCGTAGATTGGGGCTGCTCTGGTGACCTCCAGCAGAACTGGCTCTGCGGGGGCTTCTGGACTGGCAGGCACATGGCACAGGGGGCAGGACGAGGGGCACTGGCCTTTGCTCCGGCACTCGAGCCGCACGCCAGCCGCCATGCGCTTGGTGCCCGACTCGGAGAGGCTGGCGATGTACTCAGGGAATGTCAGTACCTTGGGGTCCCTCTCCCTTTCCTCCGACTCATCAGATGGGGAGTTGCCTATGGAGAGGGAGATGGCGTGCAGGGATAGGTAGGGCCAAGGAACTTGGGGTCCCATCTCTGAGAGGATGCAGCTGGCACTTGCTTAGTTGGGGGTGTCCATCCTCTCTGACCCCACTTCACCCAGGAGTTGAAACTGGCCCTACCCAAGGTGGGAGCAGGAAGTTTCCCTTCAAGAACCATCAGAGGAAACTTCAGTGGGCCAAGCAGATTTAGTTTCTCCTCCCACATCCATGATGCCAGCAGTGCCCAGCTCCATAGATGTCTGAATGTAGAGGACACTTCATTCTCCTAAGATTCTTAATTATTTCTCATTTGTGTCACACCTGGTCAGTACTTACTCCTGGTTCTGCACTCAGGGATCACTCCTGGAAGGTTCAGGGGGCCCTATGGGATGCTGCGGATTAAACCCAGGTTGGTCATGCACAAGGCAAGTGCCCTCCCTGTTGTACTCTCTCTCCAGCCCTGAGAGATATAGAGATCTCTCCAGCCTTGAGATTCCTATTATTTATTTACTTTTTTGGTGGTGCTGAGGAAGGAACCCAGGGCTCCAAAGAGACAAAATTCATGCTACCACTGAGTCATGCACACACCCCACAACAATCGACCCTTTAAAGACAACATTTAGAAAGTGTCGGGCCCGGAGAGATAGCACAGCGGTGTTTGCCTTGCAAGCAGCCGATCCAGGACCAAAGGTGGTTGGTTCGAATCCCGGAGTCCCATGTGGTCCCCCGTGCCTGCCAGGAGCTATTTCTGAGCAGACAGCCAGGAGTAACCCCTGAGCACCACCGGGTGTGACCCCCCCCCCCCCAAAAAAAAAAAAAAGTGTCCCATAGTGGCACCTGAGGCCACTGACACCCCCTGGATTTTACAGTGCCCCCTAGTGGCACCTGAGGTGCAAATTTTCTAGTCTAAGTTGGGCCAAGAGACTGATTCAGGAATGCCTCCCAAGCTCCCACAAACATTTCCTGCCAGGAGTGCTCACTCCATTTCCATTTGTGGGATGAGGAAACTGAGGCTCACAGCCTCACATACACAGTTAATATCTTATAAGAGAGAAAAGTCAAATCCAGGGTTGTGAGGCACCACAGCCTTTCCATCCCTGGAGAGAACACAGGTCCTTCGCTTTACTGTCTGCCAAGTCTGGCAGATGGGGACCCCTCCATCTTGACACTTTTTCCAGGAAGCACAATGCAACCCCAGATTCTAAGGAATATGCCCATATCCACCCTCATTGGTTAGTAAGAGATAGCTATGATATCTGGGCTGGGCTGGGTTAACAAACATCAAAAAAGCATCATTTGTTCCTTGTAGGAGAAATCATTGTTAGTGATTTCTCTTCCAGTGGTTTTCTCACTTGACTTATTACCAGCAATGGAGGTTGGAAGTAGCAACCCAGCATCCCTGAAGAGATCCCCCTGAGCCTTGGGAAGGCAAAATTATGGGCCTACTCCCGTGCCATTTCTGGGCTTTGGAGGAACAACGGGAAGATGTAGAACATTCCTTCTGCTCCCTGCAGAACCATCCAGTATATATGAAAGGAATCCCAGGGATGTGACTCAGGGGATGGAAGGATTTGCAAAGTGGTTTTGCGAAGTGGCTTTGAGCCAGCCCTCACCAGCTTGCTAATGGGGTTCTCTCTTCTGGGGGTGCCAACTGAGCTTTGAACCTCTTTCATGGGTTCTGACCTCATTATAGCAATGTCAAGAGGCCTTTAAGCCCTGACTCCCCAGCTGAGTTCTGTCATTATGTGGATGTGGCACTTCTTCCCAGCAACACCCCAACCCCCAAGGTACCCCTCCTAGCAGAGAAGAGCTTCAGCACAAGTGCTGAGAACTTTTTTCCATGCAGTGACCACTAGAGGGAGCCATCTCCTTAGATATGAGTGCTGAAAGAGCAGGGAGAAGATGGGAGTGCATTTTGGGTGACCTCTTGTACACTTAGAAAACAAACTTGGTAGAAAAGGAGCATGACTACTTAAAAAAAAATCTGGATGGTAAATTTCTGTTTCAATACCATAATAAAAAGTGACCAAGATAAACAATTCCAGAAAAGTTATCATACAGAGAAAAATAGCGATATCAAGGATAATAAAGCTAACTTTTTTATGGGTCACATCCAGCGGCGCTCAGGGGTTACTCCTGGCTCTATGCTCAGAAATCGCTCCTCGCAGGCTTAGGGAACCATATGGGATACCAGGAATTGAACCACCATTTGTCCTGGGTCTGCCACGTACAAGGTAAACGCCCTACTGTTGTACTATCTTTCCAGCCCCATAAATAAAATAAATAAATAAAATAAAAATTAAAAAGTATTTAAAGACTTTTCTTTTTGTTTTTGGGCCACACCAGGTGACGCTCAGGGGTTACTCCTGGCTATGCCCTTAGAAACTGCTCCTGGCTTGGGGGACCATATGGGACATTGGGGAATCAAACTGCGATCCGTCCTAGGTCAGCCATGTGCAAGGCAAATGCCCTACAGCAGTGCCACCACTTCAGCCCCTAAAGATAAATTTTTAAAAATTCCCCTTCATGTTCTTAATATAAAATAAAAGTACTTCAAGGAGAGTGGTCACCTGATGATTTTTTAAAAAATATTAAACTGATCCTGAATAACCAATTGGAACCCTCTGCACCCTGGCAGACAGACACATTCTCATAAAATGAAACAACGGCCCCTGGGATATGCACCTTCTGGCCAAGTGCTGGGCACTGCTGCCAATGCAGCAACAAGTGTGGCCACTAGGGGGTGCTGGAGGCCAATGAGCTAACAAGTGTGGCCATTTGAGGTGTTGTAGCCCAATATGCAATGTGTGGCCACAAGGGGGCGCTGCAGACCAACAAACAAATAAGCGCGGCCACTAGCGGGAACTGTAGCCTAACGTGCAAACAGGTGCGGCCTGTAGGGGGTGCTGTTGCCCACTGTGCAAACACCACCCCTTAGGAGCCTAGGTCTGTACTTAGTTCTCTAGCTCTCCACCTGGCTGGCACTTGTTGAAGTTTTTTAATTTTTGAATTCAAATTTAATTGGAATCCCTATTCAAATTAAGTAGCTGCTAATACTGTCCTTCTCTAGTTCTGTGAAGGGGCAAACTGAAGGGATGGGAAAGCAAGAAGAGGAAGACTGAGGGGATTTGGGAGGCCTCCAAACTCTTGCTGTGGTTCAGAATCCTATTTCCCTTCTCCTGGAGATACTCAAGTCCCTGCATTACCAACTTCGCTGGAGGCTGCGCCAGCCTGTCTCTCGGCTGCTCTGGCCAGCGGCCGGAGCTTGGCTGGTCAGAAGTTGCTTGATGGATTTACGCCCAAGTAATGAGCAGCCCAAGTCCCCAAAGCCATATATCTGGGCTCAGGCAAAGAAGAGCGAAGCGTGAGAAAGAGAGATATTTTTCAGGAAGGGCGCGCAGTTCTCAGGCACAGTTAAAGAGACAATTGGGAAGGACTGCTCAGAATGATGGAGTTGGGTGCTGAAAGCCCAGATAAATCTCTCTCTGCTGGATCACCATCAAAGCGGTGGGAAGACAAAGTGGTTCCTAACAGCTCTGGGAGAGAGAGAGGCCTTTGTCTTGTTTTTAACCCCACTTTGCAGCTAGAGAGCAGGGCCATAGCAAGTGATGCTCAGGGCTGACTCCTGGCTCTGTGTTCAGGAATCACTCCTGCTTGGGGGATTGTATGGGATGCTGGGAATTGAACCCGGATTGGCTACATACAAGGCAAGTCCCTTATCTGCTATTCTATCACTCTGCCTCCTAATTTCTATCCTCAGGGCCTTGCCTCAGCCCCGACTCAGGACCACCTGATGTTCTTCCTCCTCCTCTTCCTCCTCCTTCATTCTGGCTAGAGGAAGACACTGTCTCTTGGTCATTGCATGATTGATCCTTTCCCATAAGGACCCATGGATGCTCATGCTCTAATGAGGCTTATCTTTGACTAAGGCACCTTCTGAGCAAGAACTGGGTGAAGCCCCTCAGTACCCCCCTTTCCCAGCAGCTGGGAGAAGCTGGAATCATCCCATGTCACTTAGCTTCATGTGGAGAAGAGCAGCTAACCTGGAACTGTTATAAGCAAACCCCACCCCTGTGCTTTCCCCCCAAAAGCTATAAATAGTCACTGCTCACTTGGGACTGAATCTCTGTCCTGTTCATCATGACTGGTGCATCTCCCACAGAAGCCCTCAGATATTCTGAACCCAGCCAGTGGCCTTGCTGACTCACCTCTGTCAACCAAGACTTCTGATTGTGGCCAAAGGCTCACAGGGGGCAAACTTCCTGCTCTGACAGACCTGCCAGGTCATGCAGGAGATGTCCACTAGGAAGTTAATTGGAACAATCCTGGAAAGGGTCAGGACTGTCCTCTCTCACCCAAGCCCCTGGGAGGCTCATGGTACCACAGTGAAAACTGGTGCAATGGTCAGAGACAGAAGGATAAACTGAGGTAGAAGCATATCTTGATTTCTTTTTTGTTTATGGGTCACACCCGACAGCGCTCAGGGGTTACTTCTGGCTCTCTGCTCAGAAATCACTCCTGGCAGGCTTGGGGGACCATATGGTGTGCCGGAATTTGAACCACCAACCTTCTGCATGCAAGGCAAATGCTTTTACCTCCATGCTATCTCTCCAGCCCCAGAAGAAGCATATCGTAGAATAGGCAGCACTCCCAGAGCCAGCACAGGCAAGGGAGCTGGGCCCCTGGATGCAGTAAAGGAGAAGGCCCATATATAGTAACCTGAGCCCCAATACTCTGTACCCCAGGTGTGACCCAACCAGACCTCCACAGGCATGAACTGGGCCCAGTCACTGTTGATCCTGTGGCTAGAATCCAAGGGCCTCTCCTTCCTGTGCTCCAGATCCTCGAGCCTTCCTTTCCCACATCCAGATCCATGGGCCTTTCCTTCTTGCACCCCAGTTTCATGGACTTTTATTCTCAGGCAATAACAAGCTAAACCTTTTTGGGGGGTAGAGTTCAGGTCCACACCCAGCAGCGTGCAAGGCTTATATCTGACTCAGTGCTCAGGAGTCGTTCCTGGTGGGGTTTGGGGGCCCCTATGTGGCTCTAGGATGGAACCAGGATTAGGCACATGCAAGGTCGGCACCTTAACCCCTGTGCCTCAGAAACTTTCTAGGCCTCAAAAACTTTCTTCCTGGGTCCTGTCCTATCCTTCTACCCCACCACCACCACCACCACCCCAGCTGATTTATCCACCCACTACTCCTGCCCCCACCTCTCGGCTTGTTCTCTATGCCCATTCTGGAGTCCATTGACCTACCACTTCTGTTATGAGTATCCAGACAATCCGCATCCCACAGGGAGCAAACACTGTCCAAAACCCCTTTCTGTCTACTCGATGTCCCACGTCTCAACCCTCCATGCAAGGGAGAGCCCTGAAGGAGATGGAAGTGGGCTCTATGTCGTGACCCACATGGATATGTGACTAATGTGGGTGTGACTACTCACTACTTTCCAATGGGGAATCCAAGGAGGGGTGAAGGCGGTGGGCTCACGTCAAAGCCCACAGTCTATAGGAGACATGAGTACTGTGAGGTTGACTATTCACTAATCCAGCCAATGGGGACTCCTAGAGGGGTGACAGGAGTTGTCTCTGTGTCATAACCTACAATTTATTGAATATAGGACTAATGTGGGGTTGACTATTCACAAAACCAATATTTGTCAAATGCTTTCAGGGATTACTCTTGGCTCTATTGCTCAGAAATTGCCCCTGGAAGGCACCGGGGACTATATGGGGTGCCGGGATTCGAACCATCGTCCTTCTGCATGAAAGGCAAACGCCTTACCTCCATGCTCTCTCGGGCCTCTATGTGCTGGATTCTTAAATCACTTCTAGTGCCTGCAGTCCAGAACAATACCCTTGGGAAATGGAGTTTGCTAATGAGACAGGCCAGTAAGAACCCCACTTCCCTTCAGACACCAAGTGGAAATACTCAGGGACACTCCTCTCCTTCCTGCCAGTACTGAAGGAGGCCCAGATGTGTAGGCCAGAGTCATGCAAATTCTTTTTTTTTTTTTTTTTTTTTTTTTTTGGTTTTTGGGCCACACCCGTTTGACGCTCAGGGGTTACTCCTGGCTATGTGCTCAGAAATCGCCCCTGGCTTGGGGGGACCATATGGGACGCCGGGGGATCGAACCGCGGTCCTTCCTTGGCTAGCGCTTGCAAGGCAGACACCTTACCTCCAGCGCCACCTACCCGGCCCCAGTCATGCAAATTCTTAACCGAGCTTCTATTCCCTGTCAAAAAGAGTTCCCTGGCATTCCTTTGGAAGATTCTAGAATGAATTGGCCAAGGGGCCCACTAGAAACATTGGTATGCACAGGGAGTAGAAAGTCCAGTGGAACAATAATGAGTATTCATTTCATGCCCACAGAGGACCCCACCAAACCCCAGTAGTAGCTAAGAGGAGGGTAAGGTCAAGATTCTTCTGGAAAAGGAAAGTTTTTGTTCAATGGAGGCTCAGTCTGTCTGTCCCAGGCGCCTTGGGGCTGAGTCCGTTCATGGGTCTCACCTTGTAGATCTGGAAACTAGAATGAGACATGAACTGGGAGTCAATGGCCAGAGGATTTGGAGGGCCAAGCTGGTTTCCTCCCATGGTCCCTGGGAGGGCCAAGAAGTATAACCCAAAAGTACTTGCCAAATACCTGGAAGTACTTGCTATACCAGAATGTACATGCTAATACCTGGAAATCATTCACATTGGCCTCAGTG
Organism: Suncus etruscus; assembly: GCF_024139225.1. Classification (NCBI taxonomy): domain Eukaryota; kingdom Metazoa; phylum Chordata; class Mammalia; order Eulipotyphla; family Soricidae; genus Suncus; species Suncus etruscus. The sequence continues at coordinate 56,703,340 of NC_064854.1, read as the reverse complement.
GGGGTCTTTGGGGCTGGTCTATTTTCACAGACAGTCAATGCCTTGCCGAAATGCTGCAAAGTCAGTGCCTTATAAATAGCTTTAGTTACCAAATGGTCTAGAAATTTTTAATAAAAATATTATTCAATAATCATCCAACGGGGAACTAGGGAACATTGTAATGGCCTCCATTTCCCTCTCGACACTCATCTTACTCCTGTTTCTTCAAATGAATTGGGATGTTAAGGCCTTTTGCTGCCTTCCCAATTTATTCTGCACATTAACCCGGGATGACAGAATTGAAAGTCCGTTACCACTTAGCTTTGCCTGGCTGAGATTTATGCCCCTTTCTCATCCAGCAGAGCTGTGCGCTTCCCACTGCTTGTGGAATTTGGGGATTCTGCGTGTGTCCCTCAGCCCTTGGGCCTCTGCTCAGGAGTTTATGACACAGGGAAGGGCCCTGAGCTTGGTTCCCCTCCAGTAAACCCTGAACTCTTGTTCTCACTCTGCAGATCCCAGCTTGAATGATGATGCTTCTGCTAAGACATGTGGGCTCAGAGCTACATGCTGCAGAAACAGCAAAGCAAAAAGGTCCCTGAAGGGAGAGATTGAGCAGAAGGTGGCTTTTGGGCCGATGGATGGACAGACTCAGTCTCAGAGGGAAAAAAGAGCAAGTGGCCCACAGTAATAAAATGTGGCAAGTCACCCAGTAGTTTCATGCTGGGCACTAGTTGAGAGAAGAAAGGGGTGAGAAATAGAATGGGGGGGGGTGCTGGACTCTGTGTTATGAGCATATTGATGGAAGAATAGGGATTGTCGAGTGGCTACCTGAAGGACCCTGAAACCGAAGCAAGAACCCCCAGTTATGTATGTTTCTAGAGGGCAAAGTGAAGGTCAGAGAGAGAAATAAACTGAGTTTCCGAAGCCACAAATGTGGATGGAGTGCCGATGCTGTCAGACACAGCACCACAAGCAAATTTAGACAGAAAAATAAACTAGTGGGCCAGAGGAATAGTACAGTGGGAAGACACTTGACTTGTGTGCAGTTAACCCCCATTTGATTTCCAGCATCCACTGTGGTCCCAAGCACTGCCAGGAGTGATTCCTGAGTACAAAGCCAGGAGCATTGCTGGTAGTGCCCCAAAAACTTTAAAACAGGGGTCTCAAATTCAATTTACCTGGGGGCCGCAGGAGGCAAAGTCAGGGTGATCCTTGAGTGCAAAGTCAGTAGTAAGCCTTGAACATTGGGGGGTGTGACCCAAACAACTAAAACAAAACAAAACAAAAAAAGATTCCTCTAGGGCAGGGCCACAAAATGTTGTACGGAGGGCCACAAACGGCCCATGGGCCGCGAGTTTGAGACCCCTGCTTTAAAAGAAAAGAAACGAAAAAGAATCTAGGTTCATTATAGGAGCATAAGAAGTGAAGAGCGAAACTTCTTATCTGGCCATAACGCAGGAAAGTGGGTTGAAATCCTGTTTGGGGTTTTGTTTTCTTTGGGACCACACATGGCTGTCCTCAGAGATAATTCCTAGTTCTGTGTCCCAGAATCACTCCTGGAAAACTGGAGGGGTCTGGTAAGAGACTATCTGGGGCACCAGGAATGGACTCCATGTTAGTCATGTGCAAAGCAAGCTGTACTATCTATCTATTTTTGAGGGGGCAGGAAGTTAAATGAAGATTACTGATTTATTCAGGGACTCATTTTTTTTAAATAAAATTTAAGTGCAATTAGGGCAAAGAGACCCTATGACAAAGCGAATTGGAAATGATCAATCTAGAGAAGAACTGGGTGCTGAAAGAAGATAAAGTGATATGTATGATACTTCAGTAACGGTATTGCAAGCCACAATATCTAAAAGGTGAAAAAGGAAGAGAGAAAAAGATTAAACAAAAAAATTGTCTTCCCAGAGGCAGGGAGAGAGCAGGAAGAAAACTGGGGACACTGGTGGAACGAAACATGCACTAATAAAGGGTATTGGTCTTTGTATAAATGAAACTTAATCATGAACAATCTTGTAACTGTGGGGAAAAAGCAACTGTATTATGAACAACCTTATACACTGTGGTGTTTAAATAAAGTGATTTTTTAATCTGAAAAAATATTTAAGAGCCAGTAAGTACTAAGCGAGGCAGAGAAGGTTGTGGGAGGGTAATGAGTTTAGTGTTCCTGTGAGTCCAGATTGAAAAGGGAGTAATAGGAAAGAATTTGCTCCACCCCCCTCAACTCATGTCTCTGCAGCCCAATATCCCATTTCTTCCCACCTTAGTGAAGTGGGGGTGAGGACTGCATGAAGTTTGCACCAATTCAGTGTTGGATAACCAGTTGGGATTATCCAAGCAAGAGTAATTTTGTGGGTAATATCACCACAATGCTTTAAACACACACACACACACACACACACACACACACACACACACACCTATATTGCAGGTAAGAGATGAAAGAAAGACGAGGGGAGCCTGCTTCAGCATTTAACATCATGACAGCTGACTAAAAATAATCTGGCCAATGGCTCAGGGAACCAGTTCAATATCTACTCAGAGCCCTCCTGGGGGTCCATGGAGCCGAATGCCCAAACTAGAGCTCAATAGTGATATCAGGGGCTAGAGCTTTCCAGAAATAACCGAGGTGACCCAGCAGAGAGACTAAGTTCTGGCCCCAGGATGGGACTTGTCAGCAAAGCAGATCCTTTGGTTCCTGGACTTGATGCTGTCTTAATCTCCTGTACTTTGCCCATCAACTTTCCCACCTGGATAGTCATTGTAGTGGAGAAAGAGAGAGATAGAGACAGAGAGATAGAGACAGAGGTACAGAGACAAAGACAGACAGAGATACACAGAGACACACACAGAGAGAAGAGAAAGGAGAGAGACATATGCTGTGTGCTGCTCCAAGTTTATCCAATTGAGGATTAGAGGAACTAGGAGTTCTTGTCTGAATATGTATGGATGCTTTTGGTCCTTTTGTTGGTTTTTATGGTCATGCAATTCTTCATTGGTTTCTTCTGAAACCAGAGCACAAGAAAGGACTAGCTCCTTCCACAAAGAGCAGAGGTAGAATCAGTGTGAAACATCCACAGCAGAGACATGACTTAAAGATGAACGAAAATGGTGAGGTTGGAGAGATAGCACAGGGGGGAAGGCACTTAATTTGCCTGTGGCTGGCTCAGTTTAGTCCCCCCCTTAGGTGCCCCCCCATCAGTCTTGAGCTCTGCCAGGAGTGACTCAGGAATGCAGAGCCAGGAACAGTCTCCAATGGCTATGTTCCAGGGCTACCCTGTCCCCAACCTGCAAACAAATGGTGATACTATTTTTTCATCCTCTCCAAGATTTCATCAAAGCTCAGCTTTCTGGAGATCCAACCTGTCCTCTGCTTTTCCTTCAGTTGACAGTACAGCTCTGCTCAAGTCAATGCCAACTTTTCAGATTGAATTGAGTCATGCTTTATTGGGTACTAAAGTGGCACAAGATTGACTTGGGAAGACCAACACACAAATTGCCTGTACAAAGCACAAGAAGTGGGGCTGGAGCTACAGGACAGCTACGGGTGGGGGGCCCACAAATGGGCCTTGTACACGACCAAACCTGGGTTTGATTCCCGATATTCCATAGGGTCCCCCAAGCACCACCAGGAGTAATCCCGATCACAGAGTCAAAAGTAACACCTGAGCACTTCTGGTTGTGATCCAAAACAAAAAACAAACAAAAAAACATAAGAATTCTCTAATTACTACAATCTTAATCTTGATGTCAATAGATAAAGTGTCTGTGCAGACATGTACACACACATGTACACAGATGGCTATTTTGAGATCATACAGACACATTATAGATATATATTGTGTATATATGCATATATACTCACAGACTATATAAATATGGCAAGAAACTCAACTATTATATATTTATATCATATAAATGAACATTTTAAGTTCGATGAGACTCTAATCTATCAATTCTTCTACCACTTGCATTTTTCATGTCCAAACCAGGAAATAAAATATTGCTGGATCAATAGACTGTCTCCTGATAGTGACCAAAGTTGCGAGGGCCCCCAGAGGGGGTAGAGCCTGGAATTAGATGGTCAGGAAATGAGAGGGGGAGGACAAAGTATAGATTCTGAGATCTTGTCAGGATGGAGATGTTTGAAGTGAGCCTCAGGAGAAGGTCAGAGTGATAGACAGGGGTGAAGATGCTGGCCTTGCAAACGGCTGACCCGAGTTTGATCCCTGACTCTGCTTAGGGGTCCCTGAGCCCTACCAGGAGTGATCCATGTGCACATCTGTATGTGGCCCCCAAACAAACAAACCCAAACCTCAAAAG